>NW_022630825.1:0-51743 GCF_010909765.2 Amblyraja radiata | reverse complement strand
CTCTCTCTCTCTCTCTCTCTCTCTCTCTCTCTCTCTCTCTCTCTCTCTCTCTCTCTCTCTCTCTCTCTGTCTCTGTCTCTGTCTCTGTCTCTCACTCTCTGTCTCTCTCTCGCTCTCTCTCTCTCTTTCAGGTAGCTACATCACTACTATCGGAGTGGATTTCAAGGTTCGGACGGTCGATGTCAATGGGGAGAAGGTGAAGCTGCAGATCTGGGAAACCGCTGGGAAAGAACGATTCCGTACAATCAGGTCTACGTAAGTTTAATCCCCCTCTCCCACCTTTCCCTCTCCCCCTATCCCCCCTCTCTCAAGTCAAATCAAGTCAACTTTATTTGTCACATACACAAACAAGATGTACAGTGAAATGAAACTGGCAATGCCTACAGGATTCTCCTCCTCCCCCGCTCCATCTCCCCCCTCTCTAACCCCTCTTCCTCTGCCCCTCTCCCTCTCTCCCCCTCCCTCCGCTTCTCCCCCATCTCTGGCCCTCCCTCTCTCCCCCACCCTCGCCTCTCTCCCTCTCCCACCCTCTCTCCCTCTCCCTATCTCACCCTCCCCTCTCTCCCTCATAAGATCATAAGTGATAGGACATAATTAGGCCATTCGGTCCATCAAGTCCATGCCATTCAATTATGGCTGATCCATCTCTCCCTCCTAACCGCATTCTCCTGCCTTCTCCCCATAACCCCTGACACTAATCATGCATCTGTCTATCTCTGCCTTAATAATACGCACTGACTTGTGGCCTCCACCGCCGTCTGTGGCAATGAATCCCACAGATTCACCACCCTCAAGCTGAAGAGATTCCTCCTCATCTCCTTCCTAAAGGAACGTCCTTTAATTCTGAGGCTCTGCCCTCTGGTCCGAGACTCTCCCACTAGTGGAATCATCCTCGCCGCTTGCACTCGATCCAGGCCTTTCACTGTTTGCTAAAGTTTCAATGAGGTCTCCCCCTCGTTCTTCTAAACTCCAGCGAGTAAAGGCCCAGCGCCAACAAATGCTCATCGTGCTCATTAACAAATTTGCAGATGACACAAAGCTGGGTGGCAGCGTGAACAGTGAGGAGGATGCTAGGAAGATGCTATGAGAATGTAGGGTGACTTGGACAGGTTGGAGGAGTGGGCAGATGCATGGCAGATGAAGTTTAATGCGGATTAATGTGAGGTTATCCACTTTGGTAACAAAAACAGGAAGGCAGATTACTATCTAAACGGCATCAAGTTGGGAAAAGGCGAAGTACAACGGCATCTGGGGGTCCTTGTACATCAGTCTATGAAAGTAGGTACAGCAGGCATTGAAGAAAACGAAAGGCATGCTGGCCTTTATAACAAGAGGAATCGAATATAGGAGCAAAGAGGTCCTTCTGCAGTTGTACAGAGCCCTAGTTCGACCACACCTGGAGTATTGTGTGCAGTTTTGGTCCCCTAATTTGAGGGAGGACATTTTTGCTATTGAGGGAGTGCAGCGTAGGTTTACAAGGTTAATTCCTGGGATGGCGGGACTGTCATATGCTGAGAGAATGGAGCAGCTGGGCTTGTACACTCTGGAATTTAGAAGGATGAGAGGGCATGTCATTGAAACATATAAGATTGTTAAGAGCTTGGACACGCTAGAGGCAGGAAACATGTTCACCGTGTTGGGGGAGTCCAGAACCAGGGGCCACTGTTTAAGAATAAGAGGTAAGCCATTTAGAACGGAGACGAGGAAACACTTTTTCTTACAGAGAGTTGTGAGTGTATGGAATTCTCTGCCTCAGAGGGCGGTGGAGGCAGGTTCTCTGGATGCTTTCAAGAGGGAGCTAGATAGGGCTCTTAAAAATAGCGGAGTCAGGGGATATGGGGAGAAGGCAGGAACGGGGTACTGATTAGGGATTATCAGCCATGATCTCATTGAATGGCGGTGCTGGCTCGAAGGGCCAAATGGCCTACTCCTGCACCTATTGTCTATTGTCTCCCCTCATAACCCCTCTCCCTTCTCCCCCTCCCCTCACTTCCGCCGTCCTCATCCCCCTTCCCCACTTCCCCCCCTTGCCTCCTCACCACCTCTCCCCTCCTTCCCCCCTCTTAACTCCCCCATTAGCCCCCACCCCATCTTCCCCCACGCCACCTCCCTTTCAAGCACCAGTAATGTTCACACGTTAGTAATGTCCTGTTTGCCAGCTTGTTGACCCTCTGTGTTCCCCTCCTGCAGGGTTTATGAGCTGTTGCTATGGAAGGAGAGACGGGATGTGAGCGGCCATTGAGGGCGGCCAGGGTGCCGGCAAGGCCGCCCCCTCATCTGCTCGGTTTGCGGGCTGAGCTTTGAAGGGCTGAGCTTTGAGGGGCTGAGCTTCGAGGGGCTGAGCTACTGAGGAGGACCACATGATGGGGCACAACAAGGAAAAGCGTTATGAGTGCGACGTGTGTGGCAAGGCTTGGCGGAGCCCGAGCGAGCTGGAGACCCACAGGCGGGTGCACACGGGAGAACGCCCCTTTGACTGCTCCGACTGCGGCAAGAGTTTCAAGTCGGTGCAACATCTAAATTCCCACCGGCGAGCACACACGGGAGAACGTCCCTTCAACTGCTCCAACTGCGGCAAAAGCTTTACCCAGTCATGGGGACTGCAGGTGCACCGGCGGGTGCACAGCGGTGAGCGGCCCTTCACCTGCTCTACCTGCGGTAAAAGCTTTACCCAGTCATCGGGGCTGCATGTGCACCAGCGGATGCACAGCGGTGAGCGGCCCTTCACCTGCTCCACCTGCGGGAAGAGCTTTACCCAGTTGTCGGGGCTGCAGGAGCACCGGCAGGTACACAGCAGTGAGCAGCCCTTCACCTGCTCCGACTGTGGCAAAGGCTTCAAGTCGTCCACGCGCCTGAAGGTGCACAGGCGCCTGCACATCGTGGAGAGGCCCTACATCTGCAGCAACTGTGGCAAGGGATTCACCCACTCCAGCAACCTGCTGTACCACCAGCGCACCCACACCGGCGAGCGCCCCTACACCTGCGCCCAGTGTGGGAAGGGCTTCATCCAGTCCTGCAACCTGCTGAAGCACCAGCGTATCCACACGGGCGAGCGGCCCTACACCTGCGGCCAGTGCGGCAAGGGCTTCACCCAGTCCAGCAACCTGCTGCAGCACCAGCGGGTGCACGCCGGCGACCGTCCCATCCCCAGCCCAGTGTGTGGAGACCACTTTGCCATGGCCTCCCACACCCTGTCTCACCAGCGCATGCACACCAGTGGCCAGCCCTACGAATGCCCGTACTGCTGTGAGGCGTTTGACAGCTCACGGGGGTTGCGACAGCACCGGCGAGCCCACGCTGGCGAGCAGCTGCTCCCACTGTGACAAGAGAGCATGGGTGCTGCGGGAGCACGGCGGATACACATCGGAGAGAGACCCTTTGTGTGCGCTGAGTGTGGCAAGGGTTTCACCCGCATGTCCAGCCTTTGGCAGCACCGGCGTACCCACAGATGTCAGCATCCCTTCCCCTGCCCATCCTGTGGTAAGGGCTTCACCCACCATGACCACCTGCTGGAGCACCGGCGAGTCCATACCAGCCAGCGCCCCTTCACCTGCCCGCTCTGTGGCAAGGCCTTTGCCCGCTCCTCCAGCCTGCTGGCACACCGCCACATGGATAGGCGCTGTTTAGGTAGACCCAAAATACTGGAAAGAATGGGTAACGTTCTGGCCGAGACCCTCTTCAGTCTTGACCCGAAACATTACCCATTCCTTTTCTCCACAGATGCTGCCTGACACGCTGAGTTACTCCAGCACTCTGTGAAACGTCACCTATCCATGTTCTCCACAGATGCTGCCTGACCCGCCGAGTTACTGCAGCACTCTATGTTAGAGTCATTGAATGAAACAGTGGAAACTTTGGCCCAAGTTGCCCACAGGAGATTGTGTCTCTTTTTGTAAACCAGCATCTGCTGTTCCTTGTATCTGGTCCTCTGTTTCCCCCACTCTGCATTGCGCTCGGTCCGCCAAGGCCAAGGACGGATATGGACCAAACACAAACACTCCTGGTTGCCAACCATTTTAACTCCCCGTCCCACTCCCACACGGATCTTTCTGACCTGGGCCTCCTCCATTTCCACAGTGAGGGGACACGCAAACTGGAGGAACAGCACGTCATAGCTTACAGCCCAATGACATGAACATTGAATTCTCCAAATTAAGGAGACTTTCCCCCCCCCCCCCGCCCCTAATCAAGTCCTGGAGTCTGTCCTGACCCTATCTCTTTTTTCCAGCTTTCTCCCCCGACTCCATCAGTCCAAACAAGGGTCCAGACCCGACACGTCGCCTACCCATTCCCCTCCAAAGTGCCGTTAGAACTCAGCAAGTCAGCCATCCGTGGTGGGAAACGGATGGAGAAGTGTTCCTTATATAAGCCCTCCTTGGCCCTGTCGAGGAGCAGACCATCGATAGTATCAGCAAATTTTCATTCATACTGTACCCAAGTGAAAATGCTAAAGTGAGCCAAACTGCACACATCCGACTGCTCACAGTACCAGCTGGCTGCCACTGGCCCAAAAACTTAAAGGCATTTTAAAGTTTTTTTCAAAAGAAAGTCTAGACACATTTGTGCCTTATTTAACAAATGAAGCAAATTTTTCCTGACCTCACTGTGTTCTTCAGAATTCTTCAGAATTCATGTTGTGCTATCAATAATGAAAGAAAATGCCTACAATCTCTAGAAATGATAAGAAATTATTCTCGCCTCCATGCATATCTGTAGCCGTAGGGCAGTCGCACACCTCCCCACTACTTCAAAGATAGTTCCTGCAGCTGGCAATATTGTTTGGCCGCTGCTGTATTTTATTTGTTTAATGGATTTGATTAGATTAGGAAATGTTTCCTTTCCTACAAGTCTTTCCTCTGAGGAGTTTCTATAGCACCATGCCTACTCTTGCCTTTCTGAAGAGAGTGACGTTTTGTACTGCAAGGTATGACTGACAAATAATGGATTAGCTGTACAAAATAAGATCCTATTGATTCAATTGTGGTCAAATCCTAGTGAACATTGTCACCTTTTTCTAATGCAGCCGTCACCAATGATGTTGTAGAAGGAAAAGAGCAATTATTATACACATTGTGCACAACATACTTTTTTGATCGCAAACAATGTCACATTTTGTTTCAGGCTATTCTTCACCAATCCTCACTGAAGCCATTTCAGCCTTCAATGATGAACATTGCTTATCTCTGCTGATAGAAATGTTTAGCTTGGTACTAGACCAAGTGGGACTCTGAGTCCCTGTCACACGGTAGGCCTGGTCATCCAACCTGTTCCCCCAACGCAATATTCCACCACTCATCTCTTCCCCCAATGCAATAATCCACAACTAACCCAAAGCCCCCAAATGTGGAGGGACAGCTTATTTCCCCTTTTCCCCCAGAACTCCCTCACCCTCCACTTTAGCCTCCAAATTGCACTTGCTGCCAGGACTTTAAAAAATAATCCATTTGCACTTCCCCTGCCTCCCCTAGCACCCACTCCCCCTCCTCTTCAGCCTCCCTGTTTTTAAACTTTAAAAACTTGCTGGCAGGACTCAGTGGGGAGGGCCAGCAAGGATTGGATCCCATTGTGGTGTCATAGCTGTTACTGCCAGTGGAAGAAATTGTTGTCAAAGTGGGATTTTGTAAAGTTAAAAATGTGAATAACTTGTAAAACATAACATCAATCTGAACGCAGCAGAGATTACTTCCAGAGCCTTTTATTTTCAATCTTAGCAAGAATCTTTCCACATTTCACTTAACTCCTTGGAATTTTAAGAGTGATTTGATCTGTTCCCATTTTATGCCACTCCTACATAAACAATTTAATGAGCCTGTTTTAAGAATGTGATCCTTATCTCTGTTAGATTACAATCAAGCATTACAGCAAGTTTGCACCTCCTCCAACCTCATCTACTGCAACCACTGTTGCAGGTTTCAACTTCTCTACATCGGCGAGACCAAGTGCAGGCTCTCCCAGTGGCCCAGCATTTCAACTCCCCCTCCCATTCCCAATCTGACCTTTCTGTCCTAGGCCTCCATTGATAGAGTGTGGCCCAGCGTAAATTGGAGGAACATCACCTCATATTTCACTTGGGAAACTTACACCCCAGCGGTATGAACATTGACTTCTCTAACTTCAGGTAGCCCTTGCTTTCTCTCTCCATCCCCTCCCCTTCCTAGTTTTCTTCCTGGTCTTAGTGTCTCCGCCTACATTCTTTCTTTATCCAGCCCTCTCCTCTGACATCAGTCTGAAGAAGGGTCTCGACCTGAAACATTGCCAATTTCTTCTCTCCGTAGATGCTGCCTCACCCGCTGAGTTTCTCTAGCATTTTGTGTCTCCCTTCTATTTTATAAGCATCTGCAGTTCTTTCTTTAACATTCCAGCAAGGTGACCCATTTAAACACCAATGCTGATACACGGCTGACCATCAGGAATATGCAGTGTGACAGTGATCATTAATCCATCATGCGATTCTGCCACAATCAAACACTTCTTTTACTTGTACTTGATCTAATCATTCTGGGGACAGTTTACTACTAAATCCAGAAAACCCACTGGCAAACACAAAAGTCACATGAAATGCTGGATTGCTACAACATTGCCAACCTACCAAAATTAGCCTACTTATTAACTTCAAGTTCACATTTATTGTCACATGCACCAATTAAGGTATAGTGATATTTGAATTACCATACATCCATACAAGTAAAAAGAACACTACACAATAAAATTTAACATAAACATCCACCACAGTGGAATCCACATTCCTAACTGATGGAATGCAATAAAGTTCAGTCATCTTCCTCCTTTGTTCACCCGTAGTCGGGGCTGAACCCTCCGCAGTCGCCAGTTGCCGACGGCCCGATGTCCAAGCCCTCGCATCGGGATGATGGAAACTCCGGCGTCGGGACGGATCGGAACACTGAGTTACTGAGTTCACCCGCTGAGTTACTGCATCATTTTTGTCTACCTTTGAGGAACATTAAAACATATTTTAAGACATCTTAAAAAATAACAAAAAAAGATGAAGAGACGGACGTGGCTGCCATCACGTGGGATGAATACTTAAAATTATGCCTAGAATGCAAATAAACTATTTTTATCCAGGAGGAAATGTATTTCCAAGTAGCCAGTCAGACGGATAAGCTAAATTGCAATATATGCAGCCCCATGGCTCAATAGCAGTCCTTTCTTTCCAAAAAGCACCTTTCTCCCTATAATCATCAACTGAATATTTTGTTACTTACCTGCTTACACGTGTTCTCCAAATAATTTGCCCGCAGTGTAGCATTCCACTCTCCAACAAAGGTTCACGGTGATAGCCTGGGCCATGTCCTGTACCTTGGAAGCCATCTCTTGGCGAGGACAGAATCAATGGTCCAATTCACCACAGCCTTCATTCATTGTGCCAACACAGCTCTCAGTAGGTTGAGGAAAAGGGTTTGAAAATCCAGATCTCAGACCCAGCAGAAATATCACAGGATCCTGGACAACAGTGAAACTTGCCTTCCATGCACTTCCAAAACCTTGACTGGCTACGACAAGCAAGCACCTCGGGCAACCAACGATGCAACATCCAGCAATTCTACTGGAAACCTTTATTAAAGGCCATTTTTATACATTTTGGTTTCCCCATGTAGAAATTAAAGCTGTGTTTATACATAGTCCCTCCATTTCAGGGCACCATAATGTTTGGGACACATGGCTTCACAGGCATTTGTAATTGCACACGTGTGTTTAATTGCCTCCTTAATGCAGGTATTAGAGAGCTTTCAGCAGCTAGTCTTTCCTCCAGCCTCTCCATCACCTTTAGAAAATGTTATTGCTGTTTATCAACATGAGGACCAAAGTTGTGCCAATGCAAGTCAAAGAAGCCATTAAGAGACTGAGAACCAAGAATAAAACTGTTGGAGACATCAGCCAAATCTTAGGTATACCAAAATCAACTGTTTGGAACATCATTAAGAAGAAAGAGAGCCCTGGTGAGCTTACTAATCGCAAAGGGACTGGCAGGCCAAGCATGACCTCCACAGTTAATGACAGAAGAATTCTCTCTATAATAAAGAAAAGCCCAAAACACCTGTCCAACAGATCAGAATCATTCTTCAGGAATTGGGTGTGGATTTGTCAATGACCACTGTCCGCAGAAGACTTCATGAACAGAAATACAGAGGCTGCAAGATGCAAACCACTGGGTAGCGACAAAAATAGGATGGCCGGGTTTCAGTTTGCTAAGAAGTACTTAAAAGTGCAACCACAGTTCTGGAAAAAGGTCTTGAGGACAGATGAGTTGAAGATTAACATATCAGAGTGATGCCAAGAGCAAAGTATGGAGGAGAGAAGGATCTGCCTCAGATTCAAAGCATACCACCTCATCTGTGAAACACTGTGGTAGGGGTGTTATGGCTGCTGAAGGTACTGGCTCACTTATCTTCATTGATGATACAACTGCTGATTGTAGTAGCATAATGAATTCTGAAGCATATAGACGCATCCTATTTGCTCAAGTTCAAACAAATGCCTCAAAACTCCTTTGCTGGCGGTTCAGTCTACAGCAAGCCAATGAACCCAAACATACTGTTAAAGCAACAAAGGAGTTTTTCAAAGCTAAAAAATGGTAAATTCTTGAGTGGCCAAGTCAATCACCCGATCTGAACCTATGCCTTTTATATGCTGAAGAGAAAACTGAAGCGGACTAGCCCCCAAAACAAGCATCAGCTAAAGAAGGCTGCAATATAGGCCTGGCAGAGCAGCACCAGAGAAGATACCCAGCAACTGGTGATGTCCATGAATCGCAGACTTCAAGCAGTCATTGCAGGCAAAGAATATGCAACAAAATACTAAGCATGACTACTTTCATTTACATGACATTGCTGTGCCCCAATCATTATGGTGCTCTGAAATGGAACGGTGCTCCGGTGGCTGATGCGGCGTTCTGGCGGCGGTGACCTGAGTCCGGGGTTCAGCCGCGGGCCAGTGGACAACGTCGTCAGCGGCTGCGTCCACTGGACTGGAGGGCGGCAGCTCCGACCACACCGGGCCGCGGTGTTTGAGCCGGCCCGTTCGCGGAGCTCGGTGAGCCACGGGACTCATTTACCATCGCCCGGTGGGGTATCGTCTCACGCGCAGAGAGAGAAGAGGAGGGAAGAGACTGCAGCCCTAAGATTTTTGCCTCCATCACAGTGATGAGGTGCTTGGTGGACTCACTGTGGTGGATGTTAATTTGTGTTTACTGTTGTTTATTATTGTATTATTGTATGTATGACTGCAGGCACAAAATTTCGTTCAGACCGAAAGGTCTGAATGACAATAAAGGAAATTCAAATGGGGGACTATATATAAACACAGCTGTAATTTCTACATGGTGAAATCAAAACGTATAAAAATGACCTTTATTAAAATCTGACAATGTACACTTTAGCCACATAGGATTTTGTTCTATGGCAAACCTCAAATTGTAGAGTACAGAGGCAAATAAATAAATAATGGGTCTTTGTCCCAAATATTATGGAGGGCACTGTACATTCCTTCATAATTCACAGCACTCAGGGGTAAATATGTTAGGGACAATGCTGTGGTATATAGTCTTTGCTGACTCGGCCGTGTACTAATCGCAACAACACCGCACTCCTGCACTTCATTCACAAGGGACTGTGAAAAGTTGTATTAAATAACAAGCTGCAATTTACAAAACAGAAACACTGATGGTAGCAATGTTACAAAATTTTGAAATTTTAAAAATCAAGCCGAGGGTTCGCCTAGTAAGTGGCCTAACCACCAGGTGGCGCCACAGTTGATTATTTTCTAAATGGGGAGAGAATCCAGAAATCTGAGCAGCAAAAGGGCTTGAGAGTGTTGATGCAGGATTCCCAAAAAGTTTATCTGCTAGTCGAATTGCTAGTAAAGAAAGGAAGTGCAATGCTAGCATTTATTTCGAGAAAACTTATATATAAATAGAGGGATGTAATGCTGAGGCTCTATAGGGCGCTGGTCAGGCCGCATTTGGAATAGTGTGAGCAATTTTGGGCACCAAAATCTTGGTCAGGTCAGGTCAGGTCAGGTCAGGGGGGAATTCATTCTGTGATTCTCTTCCATACACTTTTTTTGTTCATTTCCAACTCGATAAAAAATTGGATTACAAACAGTTCTGAGGAACGGGTGAACCTTTTGTAACCTGGGGTGAGTGTACAAATCAAAACAGACGAACAAGCCACCAAAATAAAGGATTCATTTGCTGCTATGAATTTTGTTTTCAATCTTTTAGATCGATAAGAATTTAAAAAAACTTCATATCAGACGGAAGTTACAGAAATACATTTGCATACCAGTTTTGGAACATTTTGATAAAAAATATAGACAAGAACATGGTGAGTTGCGGGATTAAGCAAGGTAATATTAGAGATTATTTCCTTCTCAGTAAATAATGAAATCAGTGTTCTGATTTACAAAATAATCGATTCTGGTCTCAATTTATCATACCACTATCGAATCTTTAAAATAGTATCTGTTTAATACTGCATTAAAATGTTGCCATATGTTATGCACTGAAATTCCTAGAACGGGTCTTGGGTTCATAATTATCTAACTGAAAGGATTGTGGTCTACGAACGACCTACCTTGATGTCGAAGATGGATTTGTGGACAGATTATTAAAATTAGTGTTATGGCACTACTCGCATGATAAACTTTAGACCACATGCTGGAGTTGTTTCTTTTAAATTCATTTTCTGCGTGTGGTTGGTAAAGCCAACAGTTATTGCCCATCCCTCATTGTCCTGGAGAAGGTGACCATGCAATGCTGCAGTATTGTAAAGGTCCTAACATTGTGCTTTTGCCCAGGGAACTCCAGGACTAAGACTCAGTCATAAGGATTGGTAAATATTTCTAAGTCAGTATGATGTGATACATGATGGGGAACTGAAA
This sequence comes from Amblyraja radiata, assembly GCF_010909765.2. Taxonomy (NCBI): domain Eukaryota; kingdom Metazoa; phylum Chordata; class Chondrichthyes; order Rajiformes; family Rajidae; genus Amblyraja; species Amblyraja radiata. Next base: position 40,841 of record NW_022630825.1, on the reverse strand, counting down.
GTGGTGATGTTCCCATGATAGAGGTCATGAGTTTACTTTAAAGATACAGTGTGGAAACAGGCCCTTTGACCCACCGAGTCCTCACAGACCAGCGATCCCCGTACATGAGCACAATTCTACACACTAGGAACAATTAACAATTTTTACCAAAGCCAATTAACCTGCAAACCTGCATGTCTTTGGAGTGTGGGAGGAAAATCGCACACACTAGAGGCAGGAAACATGTTGCTGATGTTGGGGGAGTCCACACGCACACACACACACACACACACACACACACACACACACACACACACACACACACACACACACACACACACACACACACACAAACACACACACACACACACACACACACACACACACACACACACACACACACACACACACACACACACACACACTCACACACCCCCCCCCCCTCTTCTTGTCGTGGTTACCGAGACTCAGAGTTAGATAAGATGACATTGCAATGTTACAATACGTCGCTGCAGTTCTGCCACTGGTCGTGTGCGCGACTTTGGCGCCTTTGAGGGGGGAGGGGGGAGGGGGATTAAAATGCTGTTTTCTCCTGCGTATCGGAGGCGAACTTCCTCAGGCTGCTAGCTGCTGAAGAACAATTGATTGGACTTCCGTTCTCGGAAGTTTAAAAATAATTTGTGGGACAATTTAGTCAATGGAGTAAAATAAAAAGCTGCTTCTAACGCCGTCAACGCCTACAATGGGACGGATCTCACATAGGGGACAAAACAAAATGTAAGTCGTTTAGATTACATATAAACTTGCTTCATAGGATAACTTTTATCAAAATCTCCTTGGCGAAAATGTGATTTTTGGCCCCATACGAACCAGCAGTGTTTTCCCGGGGTTCAAATTCACCGCTAATGCAATGTTCCGATCGATCGCGTTCCAGAAAAACCCACTCGCAAGATGGTTTAAATGGCCATTAATTTACGGGAATTAAACATTAAATTCCTTCCATTTGGCCTATAAATTAATGACGATGAGATTAAAAAATCATGTTATATTGTGAATTCTTGTGTGAATGTTATTTGGACACTAAGGCTATTTAAAAATGTTAACCTTTTCTTAAGAAATGGGTAGATGTTTAGATCCAGTAATTGAACCATAGAAACATAGAAAATAGGAGCAGGAGGAGGCCATTTGGCCCTTCGAGCCAGCACCGCCATTCATTGTGATCATGGCTGATCGTCCCCTATCATTAACCCGTGCCTGCCTTCTCCCAATATCCCTCGACTCTGCTGGGTCCTAGTGCCCCCCCCCCCACTCCCCCGATTGTTCCCGATGTTGGGGAAGTCCAGAACAAGGGGTCACAGTTTAAGGATAAGGGGGAAATCTTTTAGGACCGAGATGAGAAAAACATTTTTTACACAGAGAGTGATGAATCGCTGGAATTCTCTGCCACAGAAGGTAGTTGAGGCCAGTTCATTGGCTATATTTAATAGTGAGTTAGATTTGGCCCTTGTGGCTGAAGGGATCACGGGGTATTCAGAGAAGGCAGGTACTGGATACTGAGTTGGATGATCAGCCATGATCATATTGAATGGCGGTGCAGGCTCGAAGGGCCGAATGGCCTACTCCTGCACCTATTTTCTATGTTTCCATGTTTCTATGACTCCACTACAGTCATATCTCTTCTACCTTACAAAATTGAATTTTGTAATTAGTTACAATTAGGTAACTAACTAATTATATGCTTCATATTTGTTTCAAAATGCTTCAATCTATAATAACTGAAAATGTCATTCAGCTCTCTTAATTTTTAAGAAAGTTGTGGGTTTTTGACTGTCCTCGATCACAGCTTTGTGTTAAGTCAATGGAAAAGCAATAGGGAACAAGATGCTAATTTCCAAGTATGAAAATGGCCATAACCTTTTTAATACTGAAGATATGAAAGTGAATTAGGTGTCAAATTAAACTTCTTTTTATGCTTTATCTGATGGGGGTAATTTGCAGACTTGATTTTTTAAATCTCAAAGTTTTGTAACATTGCTAGATGACACAGACAATCCCCTGGGAGATTTCTTCAAGAAGTCGAAAAGCCTTTATTTGCAAACATCAGCTGCAACACTCAGGGAAGACAACCACCTGCCTGCTCCATGACTCCTCACACATTACAGCAGCAGGCTCCTTTTCTTTTTTTTTTTACAGTTTTACAGTTATATCTCTTCTACCTTATCTTGCATACTCATACTTCTCTTGTACCCATCCATCTTCTATTCTGACACTCTCTGTCCTGCCACCATTAACTTCCATTACGTTTCAATCTTATCTAAATTCTTATATCTCTTCCCATATCTCTTCTTTTTTCCCTACCCTTATTTCCCAGCTGCCATTCTAATCTCCCAGCTGTCACTCTAACTCACTTATCACCCTCTATTTCGCTACCCTTATTTTCCAGTTACAACTTGCTTGTTACAAAGGTTACATACCAGTTTATAGGTTGAATACAAAGATACAAATGAATGACTAAGAATACAAAGATACACAAGTAGAAGTAAGTAACTTGTTTACTGGACAAATGATTTAATTAATTGACTAATAATAACATGAATGTGCTGCTAAACGACTGACAATCACGTGAGTATTAAGTAAAATAGCTGACATCTGATTATGTAAAATAGCTGACATCTGCTGCTATGTGTATACTTCCATATAATTCCACCATTTGAGACCATTTGGTCTCAGAGAAAAAGAAAACCACACACACGTTTTCCCAGGTGGAATCACACATAGAGCCCTGAAATGCAGGGTTTTTAATGTTGTTAGTGCAATGCTGTGCAATGTTCTTTCTCTAGCTCCATGGGAGACTGAGCCAAAAACCTACCCCCATGTTCATGGGGCAGGTAAAAAGACCCAGCTTCCCTTACAGACTTCCTTTAGTAGCCTTCTAAAATATCTTCTCCGTTGTATGAGTATTCCAGCACCGAGGTCCGTTTTTCTTGAGGGTCGGATTCGTCTTCTCCCGATAACAATGGGAATTGCTTTTCCGCAGATTTCACTAGGAGTGACTCGGGGTTACTCTCGAGCTGTGCTGGCGGAATAGCCCTTGTGCAATGATTAAGGTGGTACCATATGGATTGGCCCTGCACCTGAACTGCTGTAGGTGAGGCCTTAGTTACTGTGAATGGTCCTTCCCTTCTTTGTTCATTCCATGTTCTTTGAAAGGCTCGTACATAAGCTTGGTCTCTGGGCTTAATGGGTCCTTCCTCTTGGTCTGCTTCTGGCGCCTTTTGCTTTTCCTGTGCATAAAAAGACTTATGTATCATAGTTAACTGTTGCATATATTGTTTAAGTTCTACTTCTAATTGCTCCAAACTCGGTCCCTCATATGCATCTCTTCGCCTGGGCACCGGCATGGGTCTGCCGGTGAGCATATCATGTGGTGTGAGGTGAGTCGTTCGATTAGTTTGCATACGGCAGCTTATTAATGCCGATGGAAGGGCATCAATCCAATTCAATTTTATAGTGGCACAAATCTTGTTTAGTTTGGCTTTCAATGTCCCATTCACTCTTTCCACCATGCCTTGTGACTGAGGGTGGTAAGCACATCCAAATCTTTGTTTCACCCTTAAGGCCTGCAGTACCAGCTTAACTGTTTTTTTTAATAAAGGCTGACCCATTGTCGGAGCTAATTATTGTTGGTATGCCAAATCGTGGAATGACCTCATTTGTCAAAGATTTTACCACCGTACCCGCCCCTAGATCGTTGGGAAGTACAGCCTCCACCCATCTGCTGAGTCGATCAATTATTACCAAAAGGTATTGTTTACCTCATTCTTTTTTCAACATGTCCACATGGTCAATTACCAAATGTGTGAATGGCCCCTTGGGCACCGGTATGTGACCAATAGGTGTCGTTATGCCCCTCCTGACATTATTTTGTGCACATATCTCGCACCGGGACAAAATGTGATCTACTGAAGCCTATAGATGAGGTGACCAGAACCCATCCTTTTTTACCTTTCATATAACTTCCCCCCCTTGCGCAATGGTATAGTCCATGCGCTTCTGAAATGAGAATGGTCAACAGGAGTGTAGGTGCCACTAACAGGCATTTGTCGGTGGTCCACATGCCATCCGTGTTTGGCTTGGCTCCCCTCCATTTCCACATCGTTTGTTCAGCTGGTGTAGCCTCGCTCTGCATTTCAATGATATCCTCCTTTGTGGGCTCTGGGTCCAGGTTTACCTGAGATGCAATTATTGCCGATTGGCATCCAGATGCTGTTTCAGCTGCTTCATCCGCTGCATGATTTCCCTTCGTAACTGTGTCACTGCCCTTTTTTTGCGCCTAACAATGGCCAATGCCCTAGGCGTTGCTAATGCCTTTATTAGGTCAGAAATGTGTTGAAAATGTAGTATGGGATCACCATTACTTTTCTTGAAGCCACTTTGCTTCCATACTGCACCAAATAGATGACAGACCCCATGTGCATAAGCCGAATCCGTGTAGATATCCACTTTTCCACCCTCCATCATTTCACATGCTGCTGTTAAAGCCTTAATCTCTGCCAGTTGGGCTGAACACGGCTGTTGATACGCCTCCAACCTGATGTTCTGAAACCCTGCTTGGTCCTGTTGCACCACTGCAAATCCTGCATGATTGCCATCATGGCCCCGATAGCATGACCCATCTACAAACAGGACTTTTTTATCCTCATCATTCAAGGGCAAGGATTGTAAATCCGCTCTTAATTTAGAGAATATCGTTGTCTGACCCACGCAGTCATGGGGCTCCCCCTCATGACCAAGCAGGACATAGTCAGCTATGTTGCTCGTAGCACATATGGAGATATCTGGAAATGTCAATACTATCTGAAACGCTGTTATCCTAGCCAGTGTAAGTGCAAATTTTCCTTTTTCCAACAGCTCTGCTACTTTATGGTTGGTATATATGATCACAGGATAGCCCATAGTCACAGATGATGCTTTCTCATAAGCATAGTACACCGTAGCCAGTCCCTGATAGCAAGGTGGATAACCCTGAGCCACCTCATCCAATTTTGTACTATAATATACAACAGGTTGCTTTGTCTTTCCTACACCTGTTTCCTGTGTAAATACTGCTGCCGCATACCCCTCTTGCCTGTTGGAAACATACAGATGAAAGGCTTTTTCATAATTAGGCAGGGCCAAGGCTGGAGCTGACTGCAACTCCTGCTTAATCGTGTTAAAAGCCACTTCAGCCTCATCATTCCACTGCAGAACATTCTTTAGGCTTGTTTGTCCTGCTTCCTTCATTATCTTTCTTAATAGCGTTACAATTTCATCATACTCTCCAATCCAGTCCGAACTGTATCCTGCCATTCCTAAGAATGTCTTTTTTTTTAATTAAAAAAAAAATATATATTTTTATTAGAAGCAGTGTACAAAAGTATAAAGCGTGGCATATGACATAATAAATTTATTGTACATCTTCCATTTTAATTTTAGCAGAGATGAAATAGAAAAAGAGAGGAAGAGCAAGAAAGAAAGAAAGTGAAAGAGAAAGTGAATGTGTAAGAATAGAACCTCAAAGAGTGAGTAAGTAAAGACTTAAAGAAATAAAAAGACAAAAACGAAAAAAGAAAAAAAAAGTGTTGATATACCTGCTTAATTTCTCTCCCCACCCATCACCCAGTCCGTAAATCGATTTAATTCCAAAGTTGTGTTGCATCAAATTATCCTTGTAATGAATCAATGAAAGGAATCCATATCTTTGAAAATTGCTCTGATTTTCCTGCTAAGACAAGTCTCATATCTTCAAGATGTAGAGTCTCAGGCATGTTTGTAATCCACATTTTAAGAGTAGGAGCAGATGAATTTTTCCAAAATGTAAGTATACGTTTTTTCGCCATTATCAGGTCATAATGAAGGAAACGTCTTTGGAATATTGATAGCTCAGGGCAGGCTTCTGCTGTTCCGAAAATAATCAGTTCCGTATGGGAGTCCAGTTTTGTTTTTAATGTGTTTGAGAAAATGTCAAAGATTCTTTCCCAAAAGTTATGTAGTTTTATGCAAAAGGCAAAGGAGTGTGTTATAGTTTCTTCTTGAAGGAGACAGGAGACATTTGTCACAAATAGGAGATACATTTGAAAAAATCTTATTCAGTTTGGTCTTTGAGCAGTAGAGTCTGTGCTGGATTTTGAATTGGATTAAAATGTGTCTAACATTAATCGAACAGTTATGTATATATAAGAGATATTTTTCCCATCTGTCTTTGGAAAATTTTAGGTCTAATTCCTCTTCCTATTCTCTTCTAATTGCGTCTGACAATGGAATTTCTATATTTAGAAGGGTACTAGACTAAGTGGGACCTGTTGGGTCCCAGCATCACATGGGAGGGCTGGTCACCAACGCAATATTCCACCTCTCCACCAATTCCAATATTGCTCGCCAGTGCGGGGGGGGGGGGCTGTCTGTTGCGCCAGTATGCATGTTGCGGGCTGAAGGTACTGGTTTCCAGAGGGCTAGTATAGACATTGTGGGCCATATGGATGCTTGGGCAGGCATCCAACTGTTGCAACGATTTTAAAAGCCAAGACAAGGTAAACAATTGGGCTGCAGACACCCGACAACCAAAATTCATTTTGTGAACACAAACTTGTTAAAAAAAAAAGGCGAGACAAACAATTGGGCTGCAGACACCCGACAACCAAAATTCATTTTGTGAACACAAATTTGTTAAAAAAAAGGCGAGGCAAACAATTGGGCTGCAGACACCCGACAACCAAAATTCATTTTGTGAACACAAACTTGTTAAAAAAGGCGATGCAAACAATTGGGCTGCAGTAATCCGACAACCAAAATTCATTTTGTGAACACAAAATTGTTAAAAAGGAGAGGCAAACAATTGGGCTGCAGCCACCCAACAACCAAAATTCATTTTGTGAACACAACCTTTTTAAAAAGGGCTGCAGCCACTTTACAGCCGCATCGAGGGGACTCACCGTGGAGTAGACGTGCGTTCAGTTTTATTCGCAGCTCAGAGAGCCGTGACCCTCTCACTTCCTGGGCCTGGCAGAGACTAAATGAGGCACGACACTTCCTGGTTTTATAGTCCCTCCCCCTGCCGCAAGCGGGGGCAGCAGAGGGAATGGGGAATTTTGTAAAAACATTAAAAGCTCTCTCATTTTTCATCAACGGAAAAAATCCTCCGCACTCATACGGCAGAGCGGGGTTCTGGTGGCCCAAAATGACGGCCATAGGTGGCGGCGTTCTCTCAGAAATCGCAGCACAGTCGGCCAAAAGCGGTCAAGATCAGAGATTTAGTAATATAGATTATACAAGTATGATGTTAGATTGTTTGACTCTGAGTTTCTATTCATACCCTCGTCTAATATATCTGGCCACAGAGTTTGATAATCGTGGGTATATGTTTTCAAATAATCTCGAATTTGAAGATATCTAAAATATTGATTACCTTTCTGACTGTAGTTCGACTGTAATTTCTGAAATGACAGGAGATTTCCCATCTCATACAAATCTCCAAGCTTTTTCATTCCTAGTCTTTCTCAATAAATACACGTTTATCTATAATAGATGGCTTAAACAAGGGGTTATTAGCTATTGGTGAAAGAAGATATAAATTACTTAGTTTAAAAGTTGATTTTACTTGTCTCCAGATTCGTAAAGTGTTGTGAATAATCGGATTTTTCTCATATATTGTGTTCTTCAACTTTATTGGGGAGAGAAGAATCGCACCTATATTAAAAGGCGAGCAGTCCTCTCTCTCCATTATTAACCAGTCTACCTGTTAACATTTGTTATCCAGCCAGTAAATTACATTTTTAATATTCGTTGCCCAATAGTAGTCTAAGAAATTGGGAAGCGCCAATCTGCCCATTTCTTTGGGTTTACATAGATGTCGTTTATGAATTCTATGTGATTTACAATCCCAGATAAAGTTTGTAATCCGGGAATCAAGATATTAAAAAAAAATAGGTAGGTATATCGGTATTGATTGAAATAAATAGAGAATTTGGGGGAGGAAAATCATTTTATGGCATTTTTTCTGCCTATTAGAGACATCGGAAGTGTTTTCCAGAATTGAATAAGAGCGTTTAATTTAGTAACTAAAGGCGGGAGGTTTGCATTGAATAAAGAAGTATATTTTCTGGTTACTTGGACACCCAGATATTTACATTTTTCTGTAGTAATTCTGAAAGGAAATTTTAAAAGGTGTGTCGGCTCTTGAGGTTTTATTGTCATAATTTCACTTTTGTTCCAGTTTATTCTATATCCTGAGAAGGAACCGAATTTCTCTATAAGATTTAATATATTTGGAATACTAACTTGAGAATTGGTGATATATAATAATAAATAATCTGCATATAATGATATTTTGTTATTGGAGTGTTTGGTATTATAGCTTGGTATTATGTTCGGATGTACTCTTATACTTTCCACTAAGGGTTCAATCGCAAGGGCAAATAACAAGGGTGATAATGCACAACCCTATCTATTGCCCCTGGATAGTTGAAATTTCTGAGAAAGTATGTGGTTGGCCAGTATTCTGGCACTTGGCCTATCATATAGTAATTTTATCCATGAAATAAATTCTCTCCCATCTGAAATGTTTGCAGTACCCTGAAAAGGTATATCCATTCTACTTGGTCAAATGCTTTTTCTGCATCTAATGAAATAATTGATAAGTCTTTGTCTTTAATTCTGTGTGAGTACCTTATGTTAAAAAGGCGTCTCAAATTATTAAATGAATGTCTCTTGAGTATGAACCCCGTTTGATCCGAATGTATTAATTTATTAACGTATTTACTTAATCTTCTTGCCAAAGTTTTCGCAAATATTTTCTGATCTGTATTCAGCAGGGCAATTGCTCTGTATGAACCGGGGTCTTCTAGATCTTTACCTTTTTTGGGTATAAGTGTGATAGTTGATTCAGCTAGTGTATGTGGTAATGTCTGTTCTTTAAATGCATATGTATAAAGCTTGTGTAAATGAGGTGAAATTACCTCGTGAAATCTTTTATAAAATTCTTTACTGAACCGGTCTGATCCAAGTGTTTTACCGTTCTTCAGTGAATTGATTGTCTCTTCTATTTCTGATTGAAATCTGTGCTCCTAATTCCTCTTGTTCTTGCGGGTTAAGTGTTGGAAGATTACAGTTGTCCAGAAAGTTTGTAATTTTTCTGCTTTCTGTTGATGTTTTGGATCTGTATAAATTTTGATAAAATTAGGCAAATCTTTCGTTAATGTCTTTAGGAAGCATTAACAATTCACCTTTATCTGATTTGATATTTAGAATAGTCTGTTCCTTTTCAACTTTTCTCAGCTGACATGCGAAAGGTTTGTGTGGCTTGTTGCCAAATTCGAAATTTTCCTGTTTTGTAATTTGAAGTAATCTAATAACTCTTGCAGATAAAATTTAGTTTAGTTTAAATTTCAATATTGCTCTCTTGTTGTGTTTATCTATAGTTGGATCTTTCGCGTTTTCTAAATCAAGTTGTCTAATTTGTTCTTCTAGTTGCAATTGTTCCATTCTATTATTTTTATATTGATAAGCTCGGTATGAACTGATAGTACCTATAATAAATGCCTTAAAAGATTCCCATAATAGGGAGGGCGAGATGTCTGGGGTATCATTGGTCTCAAAAAAAAGTTCCATCTGTTGTTTTAAATATTTAGAACAGTCTAGAACTTGTTTAGTATTTGAGGATTGAACATAGAAAATGATTTTTTATTGAACATTCCTTCTAGTTTTAAGGAGAAAGTTAGCGGAGAATGATCGGAAATGACACTACTATGGTATTTGGCGCCGACCTGTAGGGAGTATGGCTGCCTAGCCTGCAGCTGTCCGTTTTTCATCTCTTTTTTCTTATTTTTAGTTAGTTTAGTGTTTTGTTTTCAGGAGTTTTAGCTTTTTATGTGCGGGGGAGGGGGGGGAAGGGGGAAACTAATTTTCAGGGTCCCTACCTGGTCGGAGATGCAGCTTTTCTCCGGGCTGCACTTTCGACCCGTCCTCGCGGCCTACCAGCGGGCCTGGAGCGGCATTTCCTGAGGGGACCGCCCGGAGCCTCTGCATCGGCATCGGCGGCACCGGCATCGGCGGCACCGGCATCGGCGGCTGCGGAGCTGCGGGTCTGAGGACGGCGGTGCAGCGCTGGAGCGCAATTGCAGGGCGGGCGGTGCCTTGCCTGGGTCGCCGCACTGGAACTCCGGTGAGCTGGGACCGGCGTTAAAAACATCGCGGAGCTGCGGGCGGCGGCGCTGAACTTTACATCGGGAGCCTGGGATCTCTTGATGAGATCGCCAGTTGAGCTCCATTTGGCGCGGCCTTGTCGGCTCCGGAAGCCACGGTCTCGAGTAGGGAGGCGGCCGTTCCAGGGTTCCCATGCCGCTGAGAGGACTATCCCGACGCCGGAACATCATCACCCGGCGAGGACGGCCTGGAACATCGGGCCTCCGTAGAGGCAACTGTGGAGGCCTCAATAGGCCCGACTATGGGTGGACATTGGGGATGGGACTGGACTTTGTGCCTTCTCCCATAATGGGAACCATTGTGGGGGGATGTTTTTATGTTAAAGCTATTTATTATTGTCATGTTTGTATTCTTTCTTTATGTGCTGCATTGGCAAAAAGAATTTCACTACACCTAGGTGTATGTGACTAATAAATTTGAAAATTTGAACTTTGATTTAGGGTTAGTTGTAAAGGGGATTAATTTTGTGTCCACTAGGAAGTAGTCAATACGTGTATAGGTTTTATATACTGATAAGTAGAAGGAATATCCTCTTCCAGCAGGGTTTGCAATCGTCCATACGTCTGTTATATTTGTATTTTTTATATACGTATTTAAAAGCTCACTGGATTTTGATTTTATATTAAGTCTCTTTTGTTGGGCAGATTTATCGAGGTATTGATCCGAAACGCAATTGAAATCTCCCCCGATTATCATGTTTTGCTGATTGGACTCAAAAATTATATTCAAGATTTTGTTAAAGAATTGTGGGTTATCAAAATTAGGAGCATAAATATTTACCAATGGAAGTGGGGTAGAATGTATCTCTCCAGAGATGATGACATACCTCCCCTCTTTGTCTGCAATGGTGTTTTTATGTTTAAATGGTATGCCCTTATGAATTATAATTGCAGTGCCTCTGGATTTAGAGAGATAGGAGGAGTGATATATTTGACCGATCCAATTGGCCTTCAGCCTGGTCTGAGCTTGAACTTTCAGATGTGTTTCCTGTAAAAATATTATATCGGCATTGGGCAAGAATCGTACCCCTTTTAATTGTGCCATTAGCGCCCCTAATATTCCAGCTACAAAATGTAATTCCTCCAGTTTTCTTTTGAGGGTTGTCTTGCATTGTAAATTACATTGGTTCCTTTATTTCAGATGCTGCAACACAATACCTCAACCTTCTGGGTGTTGGGTGGGTGCTCCCAGTTGCTGAACTCTGTAGGTGTATCCCCGAAAAATGTGCCCTAAAAAGATTTTTTTTTTAAAGTACTAAATAACATAAATGTATGAAAAGTCAGTATATAAAATGCTGTGTTAAGAAGCCACCAAATGGTGGTAGAATTTAAGTAAGCTTCCGTAGATGTAAATAAAATTACATTTAGCTCCATTCCCTATGAACCAGTATTATGGAAGAGAAAGAACAGGCCAAAACCAGATAATATATACAAAGAGAAAACAACCAAGCATGTACTATAAGTAGTTAATCTAATAGCTTAAACTAAATAAGTATTTACAATTTAATTGCTGTATTTAACTTAAAAGACTAACCCCAATGTTTATTATTTATTAATAATCATCATATTTAGGTAAGAATCATCTGGCTGGAAGGGGTTAACTAAGAATTCAGTTTTGGATCCGCGTCTTGGCTACCTGCCAGGTTTATCTCAGTCTGTCTTTCGTTTCCTCCTTTCCAGCTTGGATGATTCTCTGTCGGTTTGGCCTGAGGGTTTCTGGAAATTTGCCCACATAAATCGATTAAACATATTTTAATAGATACAGGTGCAATGAACCTTAACTAGAGATCATAGATCTAGAGATTATTCAGTATTAACTTTAAAGAGTAATGAATCATTATTCGGTTATAATAATATTAAACTTTATTACAGACTCGAGGTCCAGACAAGGGGCAACATAACATAAAAATGCTATGCATATTAAAAAATATCATAAAGTACATATAAGCTCTTAGTATATCACATAATATTCATCATAAATTATATTAAATCATAAATTATAGCACATGCAAGTTAGTCGGCCACCTTATCTGCAACATTTGTACTTCTTTTTATGTAAAAAGGCATATTTTCTCAATTTACCCCCTATAATATAATAATTATATATATATTGTATACATCAGCAAAGCCGTGACATTTTACTTGTCCTTTTTTAAGTCTTGCGCGTATTTAAATGCTTCTTCTGGATCAATAAAGAAATGCTCCAAGTCATTATATGCGACCCTCAGTTTGGCAGGATATATTATTCCATATCTCAGGTGTGGAATTCCTTTAAGAATCAGCCGGGTGTTTGTAAAATGGGCACGTTTCTTTGCCACTTCTGCTGGATAATCTCAGAAGAATCTTACGCTTTCTCCTTCGAACATCAGATTTTTTCCAATTGGTATTTTCTTCATAATGTCTTCAAAAACTGCTGTGTCATGAAGTTTCAGGATAATCTGTCTTGGTGGAGCTACGACCCTTGAGTGTGCTCTCTGAACTCGGTGAGCAGCATCTACTTTCGGTCTTTCAGACAGCTTGAATACTTGTTGAAGTAGGTTGGCAGTGAAAACCCGAGGGTCTGTTCCAGTTTCCTTCCCTTCTTTCACTCCAACAATCCTTAAGTTTTGCTGTCTGGACCGAGCTTCGAGATTGATGCATTTGTCATTCTGGCCAGTTGTCCAGAAACTCGGTCTAGATCTTCTTTCATTCTTTGCAACGCTTCAGAAATATCCATAGTCATAGTTTCCAGATCTTTAATAGCTTTGTTTTGTTCTGCAGAAGTAATGAGAACGGGCTCCAGCTTTTTATTGCAATCTTCTTCAACATGTTGAATTTCTTCTCTTAGATCGGTATCTACTTCTTCAATACAGTCCTGTAGAATACCAATTTTATCGACAATATCCTTATTCCCGACATCAAATCTTGTTTCATCTAACTTTTCCAGCTGAGTAGACCGCAGGGAAAGCTCTTATGCAACATCTGGGACAACAATATGGGACTAGGGGAGATTATGTGTTCGGCACGGACTAGAGGGGTCGAGATGGCCTGTTTCCAACGTAACGGGCCCGTTAAAACGTGCCTAAAATTCCAATTTTTGGCTGCAAATAATTATGGAAATCGGGATAAGCGTGTGAGACATTTAGCCTACTTCAGAATTCCAAAAGTGAGGAGAAATGACGGTAGATAGAAGTGAGAGCTGAAGGGACAACAACAGCCAGAGTGCTTAGCGAACATTGGCCATTTGCTCACTGCATTTCATCAACTAAGGCATTATTTGTGTTTTTTCCTTGATTTCTTTGGCATCTAAAAAGTTTCAGAAGTGATAAATCTGGCTGTAAATTTTTTAAATCGCTCATGGTTCTCGTGGGTTTTTACATACAAAATGAAAACGCATATGAAGAAAAATTTACAGCCAGATTGATCACTTCTGAGACTTTTTAGATACCAAAGGAATCAAGAAAAAACACAAATAATGCCTTACTGTTGATGAAATGCAGTGAGCAAATGCGATAATTCCCAATATTTTCAATTACGATATCTGCACGGCCAATGTTTACCAATCACTTTAGCTGCTGTTGTCCCTTCAGCTCTGCTTCTCTTTACCTTCATTTCGCTTCACTTTTGGAATTCTAAAGTTGGGTACATGTCTCTCACACTTACCCCGACTACCACAATTTTTTTCAGCGTAAAAATCCAACATTTTGGAGGTTTTTAACAGGTAGGAAAGTACGCGTTTCTATCATTAATAACATATACCGGAAGTGACGGATGTCCTCCAGATGGATTGAGCGGCTCCGTGTGTTGAGCCCCATGACCTAGTGACCTTACGTGCAACCCTCCTATAGTTTTTATTCCTTTGGAGATCAATCGTCCTAAGTATTCTAACTGTTGTACAAAAAACTGCAACTTTTTCCTAGACACTTTATGACTTCCGCATGCCAGCCTCTCTAGAAGAGTCACAGTATCCTGCTCACATTGCTCCTCAGTTTCATAGCAAATCAACAAATCATGCACATACTGTATCAGCGTACAATGCCAAGGATATGCCTTCCAAATCCACCTTCAGTACCTGGTTCAACACATAAGGGGAGTGTTTGAATCCCTGCGGCATCCTGGTGTACGTGTATTGTGTAAGTGTACGGGGACGACAGATGGCACAATGGGCTAAGTGTTTGGCTGGCAACCGGAAGGTAGCCGGTTCGAATCCCGCTTGGAGTGCATACTGTCGTTGTGTCCTTGGGCAAGACACTTCACCCACCTTTGCCTGTGTGTGAATGTGTGTGAGTGATTGGTGGTGGTCGGAGGGGCCGTAGGCGCAGATTGGCAGCCACGCTTCCATCAGTCTGCCCCAGGGCAGCTGTGGCTACAGAAGTAGCTTACCACCCCCGAGTGTGACTGAGGAGTGAATGAATAATGCGATGTAAAGCGCCTTGAGTATTAGAAAGGCGCTATATAAATCCCATCCATTATTAATATTATTATTATTGAGTATCCCTATAGGTAAAAGCAAACAAATACTGACACTGGTCTGCTAAGGGCACACTGAAGAACGCTGAACACAGATCAATCACTGAAAAGTAAGCTGTCTCCGGTGGAACATTGGTCAGCAGTGTGTGCGGATTCGGAACCACCGCTGGCCAATCCCTCACCATCTTGTTCACTGCTCGCAAATCATGCACGAGTCTCCACCTTGACTTGTCTGCCTTTAAATCTAGTAAGAGTGGAGTGTTGCAGGACTACATGTTTTGATAAGTAATGCCTCCACTGCATAGTTGGTGCTATACCGTCCTTTGCCTCTGGCTTCAGAGGGTACTACGGTCTCCGGGATGGAACTGCTCCGTATTTTAATCTTATCTCTACCGGACTCGCAGACTTTACCATTCCCACATCTGTGTCATGTCGTGAACACAAGCTGGATGGCAACTCATTCAGCCTCTCCTCCCTTGTACAACCTACTGTTTTTAACAGGAAGCTGTTGCTGGGGGTTCATTTCAACCTCTTTCATCATGCCCACCATATCTATATTGACTATTATCTTGATGTAATTATTGTCTTCAGACATCCATACTTTTGGAGCAATCCTTCTCCAGTTTCTAACAGTGCCTGCTTGTCTCACCAGGGTTCCCAACTTCCTCGACTGATATCCATTATTTACAAGCAATGTCACATGAGGTGACGCCCCCACCTCCCTGTACCATTTCTCCAGGAAGGTGTCCCAATCAATCTGCAAGGCTGTCCCCTGTTTTCCTATTATTGTTGCTTCTGCTCTCAAGTGGTGCTGTCCACACGTCCCTGTACGGCACATTCTCTCCTGCTCTACATCCTGGGTTTTGTCAAAGTATATCGTACAGTGCAGCTCAGACTTGGGTGGAGTTGCTTTGGGCAATATGGTCAGTACTCGCTTTTCCCACTTTTTCCAGGTTTCCCAGATTTGATCTTCTATGTCTCATATCCAAATCACGTTAGCTTTGCTAGCTTCCTGCATTATCATTTGGACAATCGACCTTTCCACACTCAAACCATTTCTGGTGCATTCTAATTTCAGTTCCAGTTTCAGCAGGGCGTCCCTACCTAACAGGGCGGCCCTTGTCTGGCTCTGGCATAGGACTCGCTATGTGTTTGTGCGTCACTCATTTCAACTGTTTCAGTCAGTTCTGTTGTTATTGCGAGCACTTTCTTTCCTTTTTCACGCTCTTTCCTTTTTAGTTCGTCAAGTTGCATTTGTACCAGTTTTCTTTGCACCTCCTCCTGTTGGTCTGTCAGTCTTTTCTTATCTTTGCGATATTTGTCGACTGCATGGACCAAGTGGTCCCTGAATTGGATGTGTGACATAGGTGACAATCCCACCACCTCCTCCAGCCTGGACTTTACTTGAGTGGGCATTTTCAAAGCAAAACCTGGTTTGCTTTGAAAATGCAAAAGGCGGTTTGCTTTGAAAATGCAAAGGGAGGTTTGCTTTGAAAATGCAAAAGGTTTGCTTTGAAAATGCAAAAGGGACGATCAGACATGATCACAATGAATGGCGGTGCTGGCTCGAAGGGCTGAATGCCTTCCTGCTGCACCAATTTACTATGCTTCTATGTTTCAAAATGCAAATGGTGGTTTGCTTTGAAAATGCAAAAAGTGGTTTGCTTTGTAAATGAAAAATGTGGTTTGCATTGAAAATGCAATTGGTGGTTTGCATTGAAAATGCAATTGGTGGTTTGCTTTGAAAATGCAAATGGTGGTTTGCTTTGAAAATGCAAATGGAGGTTTGGTTTGAAAATGCAAAATGTTGTTTGCTTTGTAATTGGTGGTTTTCTTTGAAAATGCAAAATGTGGTTTGTTTTGAAAATGCAAAAGATTTGCTTTGACAATGCAAAGGGTTTGCTTTGAAAATGCAAATGGTTTGCTTTGAAAATGCAAAAGGTTTACTTTCAAAATGCCTAAGATTTGTGTTGAAAATGTAAATGGTGTTTTGCTTTGAAAATGCAAAACGGGTTTGATTTGAAAATGCAAATGGTGGTTTTCTTTAAAAATGCAAAAGGTGGTTTGCTTTGGAAATGCAAAGCGTGGTTAGCTTTGAAAATGCAAAGCGTGGTTAGCTTTGAAAATGCAAATTGTGGTTTGCTTTGAAATTTCAAAATGTTGTTTGCTTTGAAAATGCAAAAAATTCTTTGCTTTGAAAATGCCAAAGGTGGTTTGCTTTGAAAATGCAACTGGTGGTGTGCTTTGAAAATGCAAATGGTGGTTTGCCTTGAAAATGTAAAAGGTTTGGTTTGAAAATGCAAACGGTGGTTTGCTTTGAAAATGCGAAAAATGTTTTGCTTTGAAAATTTAAAAAATGTGGCTTGCGTCGAAAATGCAAATGGCGGTTTGCTTCGAAAATACAAAAGGATGTTTGCTTTGACAATGCAAAAGGATGTTTGCTTTGAAAATGCAAAAAGTGATTTGCTTTGAAAATGCAAAGGGTTTGATTTGAAAATGCAAAATGTTTGCTTCGAAAATGCAAAAGGATGTTTGCTTTGAGTATGCGAAAGGTGGTTTGCTTTGAAAGTGGAAAAGGTGGTTTGCTTTGAAAATTATAAAGGTGATTTGCTTTGAAAATGCAATAGGTGGTTTGCTTTGAAAATGCAAAAGGTTTGCTTTGAAAAGTCAAAAGGTTTGCTTCGAAAATGCAAATGGCAGTTGTCTTCGAAAATGCAAATTGTGGTTTGCTTTAAAAATGCAAAAGGTGGTTTGCTTTTAAAATGCAAATGCTGGTTTGCTTTGAATGTGCAAAGGGTTTGCTTTGAAAATGCAAAAGGTGGTTTGGTTTGAAAATGCAAAAGGTTTGCTTTGAAAATGCAAAAGGTTTGCTTTGAAAATGCAAAAGGTGGTTTGGTTTGAAAATGCAAATGTTGGTTTGGTTTGGAAATGCAAAAGGTGGTTTGGTTTGAAAATGGAAAAGGTTTGCTTTGAAAAGGCAACAGGTTGGCTTTGAAAATGCAGAAGGATTTGTTTGAAAATGCAAAAGGTTTGCTTTGAAAATGCAAAGGGTCTACTTTGAAAATGCAAAGGGTCTGCTTTGAAAATGCAAATTGTTTGCTTTGATTTACTTGGTTACATGGATTTAAGAGAGAGTTAGATAGAGGTCTAGGGGCTAACAGAGTCTAGGGATATGGGGAGAAGGCAGGCATGGGTTATTGTTAGGGGCCATGATCAGCAATGATCACAATAAATGGCGGTGCTGGCTCGTAGGGCCGAACGGCCTCCTCCTGCACCCATTTTTTACGTTTATATGTTTGAAAATGCAAAGGTTTGCTCTGAAATTGCAAAATGTTTCCGTTGAAAATGCAAATGATGGTTTGCTTTGAAAATGCAACAGGAGGTTAGTTTTGATAATGCAAATAGTGGTTTGCTTTGAAAACGCAAATGGTGGTTTGCTTTGAAAATACAAAAGGTTTGCTTTAAAAATGCAAAGGGTGGTTTGCGTTGAAAATGCAAACGGTGGTTTGGTTTTAAGATGCAAATGGTTGTTTGGTTTGAAGATGCAAATCGTGGTTTGCTTTGAAAATGTAAATCGTGGTTTGGTTTGAAAATGCAAATTGTGAGTTGGTTTGAAAATGCAAATGGTGGTTTGGGTTGAAAATGCTAAATGTGGTTTGCTTTGAAAATTTAAAAAATCGGTTGCTTTGAAAATGCTAAAGGTGGTTCGCTTTGAAAATGCAAAACATGGTTTGCTTTGAAAATGCAAAAGGTGGTTTGGTTTGAAAATGCAAAAGGAGGTTTGGTTTGAAAATCCAAATGGTGGTTTGTTTGAAAATGCAAAAGGAGGTTTGATTTGAAAATGCAAAAGGTTTGATTTGAAAATGCAAAAAGAGGGTTGGTTTGAAAATGCAAAAGTTTTGCTTTTAAAATGCAAAAGGATTGCTTTGAAAATGCAAAAGGTGGTTTGCTTTGAAAATGAAAAAGGTAGTTTGGATTGAAAATGCAAAAAGTGGTTTGGTTTGAAAATGGAAAATGGTGGTTTGGTTTGAGAATGGAAATGGTGATTTTACTTGAAAATGCAAAAGGTGGTTTGATTTGAATATTCTAAACGTGATTTGGATTGAAAATGCAAATGGTGCTTTGGTTTGAACATGCAAATAGTTTGCTTTGAAAATTGAAAATGTGGTTTGCTTTGAAAATGAAAAAGTTGGTTTGTTTTGAAAATGCAAATGGTGGTTTGGTTTGGTTTGGTTTGGAAAAGCAATAGGTGGTTTGGTATGAAAATGGAAAAGGTTTGCTTTGAAAATGCAAAAGGTTTTGTTTGAAAATGCAAAAGGTTTAGTTTTGTGAGAGACAGGATGATTGAATTGTGAGGAACAGGATGATTAAAATTCCAGAATGTGCACCTCAGAGCTCTAATTGAAAGGAGCCAGAAGGGGAGGGGATTGTGTGGTATAAGGAGAGCGATTTTCTGTCTCTCGGTGTGTCTCTGTTTGGAGAGGCACCTGGCTCTGCAGACTCATAAATAAAAGAATTTCTTGTTTCCATGACCTTGTCTCTGGCATCGTGATTGTGAGCACCGAGTTACATCTCACAGTTTGAAAATTCAATGGTGGTTTGGTTTGAAAATGCAACTGGTGGTTTGGTTTGAAAATGCAAATGGTGGTTTGGCTTATAACTACAAATGGTGGTTTGGTTTGAAAATGCCAAAGGAGGTTTGGTTTGAAAATGAAAATGGTGGTTTGGTTTGAAAATGCAAATGGTAGTTTGGTTTGAAAATGCAAAAGGTGGTTTGCTTTTAAAATGCAAAACGTTTGCTTTGAAAATGCAAAAGGTTTGCTTTGAAAATGCAAAGGTGGTTTGCTTCGAATATGCAAAAGAAGGTTTGCGTTGAAAATGCAATTGGTGGTTTGCTTTGAAAATTCAAATGGTGGTTTACTTTGAAAATGCAAATGGAGGTTTGGTTTGGAAATGCAAAAGTTGGTTTGGTTTGAAAATGGAAAATGTTTGCTTTGAAAACGCAAAAGTTTAGCTTTGAAAATGCAAAAGTTAGTTTGCTTTGAAAATGCAAAAGGTGCTTTGGTTTGAAACTGCAAAATGGTGGTTTGGTTTGAAAATGCAAATGGTGGTTTTGATTGAAAATGCAAATGGTGGTTTGGTTTTAAAATGCAAAAGGTTTTGTTTTAAAAATGAAAAAGGTTTGGTTTGAAAATGCAAAAGGTTTAGTTTGAAAATGCAAAAGGTTTAGTTTGAAAATTCAATGGTGGTTAGGTTTGAAAATGCAAATGATGGTTTGGTTTGAAAATGCACAATGTTTGCTTTGGAAATGTAAAAGGTTTGCTTTGCAAATGCAAAATGTTTGGTTTGAAAATGCAAATGGTGGTTTGTTTTGAAAATGCAAATGGTGGTTTGGTTTGAAAATGCAAATGGTGGTTTGTTTTGAAAACGCAAATGGTGGGTTGGTTTGGAAATGCTAAAGCTGGTTTGGTTTGAAAATGGAAAATGTTTGCTTTGAAAATGCAAAAGTTTGGCTTTGAAAATGCAAAAGTTAGTTTGGTTTGAAAATGCAAAAGGTGCTTTGGTTTGAAACTGCAAAATGGTGGTTTTGATTGAAAATGCAAATGGTGATTTGGTTTGAAAATGCACAAGGTTTGCTTTGGAAATGCAAAAGGTTTGCTTTGCAAATGCAAAATGTTTGGTTTGAAAATGCAAATGGTGGTTTGTTTTGAAAATGCAAATGGTGGTTTGGTTTGAAAACGCAAAATGTGGTTTGGTTTGAAAATGCAAAATGAAGTTTGGTTTGAAAGTGCAAACGTTCTGCTTTGAAAATACAAACGGGTTGCTTTGAAAATGCAAAAAGGGGTTTTCTTTGAAAATGCAAAAAGTGGTTTGGTTTGAAAATGCAAATGGTGGTTTGGTTTGAAAATGCAAATGGTGATTTGGTTTGAAAATGCAAATGGTGGTTTGGTTTGAAAATGCAAATGGTGGGTTGGTTTGAAAATGCGAAATGATAGGATTGAAAATGCAATTGGTGGTTTGGCTTGAAACTGAAAATGGTGATTTCAAAGCACAAAATGTGGTTTGGTTTGAAAATGCAAAAGGAAGTTTGGTTAGAAAATGCAAAAGTTTTGCTTTGGGAATGCAAAGGGTTTGCTTTGAAAATGCAAATTGTTTGCTTTGCTTTACTTGGTTACATGGATTTAAGAGAGAGTTAGATAGACCTCTAGGGGCTAGTCAAGGGATATCGGGAGAAGGCTGGCACGGGTTATTGATCGGGGACGATCAGCCATGATCACAATGAATGGCGGTGCGGGCTTGAAGGGCCGAATGGCCTCTTCTTGCACCTATTTTCGATGTTTTGATGTTTGAAAATGCAAAAGGTTTGCTTTGAAAATGCAAAAGATATGCGTTGAAAATGCAAATGATAGTTAGCTTTGAAAATGCAAAATGTGGTTTGGTTTGAAAATGCAAAAGGAAGTTTGGTTTGAAAATGCAAAGTATTGTTTAGAAAATGCAAAAGGTTTGCTTTGAAAATGCAAAAATTGGTTTGCTTTGAAAATGCAAAAGGTGCTTTGGGTTGAAAATACAAATGGTGGTTTGGTTTGGAAATGCAAAAGGTTTGCATTGAAAATGCAAAAGGTAGGTTGCTTTAATAATGCAAAAGATGTTTTGGTTTGAATATGCAAATGGTGGTTTGGTTTGACAATGCAAAAGGTGGTTTAGTTTGAAAATGCGAAAGGTTTACTTTGAAAATGCAACAGGTGGTTTGTTTTGGAAATAGAAAAGGTGGTTTTCTTTGAAAATGCAAATGATGGGTTGCTTTAGAAAATGCAAAAGGTTTGCTTTGTAAATGCAAAATATTTGCCTAGAAAATGCAAAAGGTATGCTTTGAAAATGCAAGGGGTTTGCTTTGAAAATGCAAAGGGTTTGCTTTGAAAATGCAAAGGGTTTGCTATGAAAATGCAAAAGGTTTGCTTTGAAAATGCAAAAGGAGGTTTGCTTTGAAAATGCAAAAGGAGGTTTGGTTTGAAAATGCAGAAGGTTTCCTTTGAAAATGCAAAAGGTGGTTTGCTTTGAAAATGCAAAAGGTGGTTTGGTTTGAAAATGCAAATGATGGTTTGGTTTGGAAATGCAAAAGGTGGTTTGGTTTGAAAATGGAAAAGGTTTGCCTTGATAATGCAACAGGTTGACTGAACATGCAAAAGGTGGTTTGCTCTGAAATTGCAAAACGTTTCCATTGAAAAAGCAAATGATGGTTTGCTTTGACAATACAAAAGGTTTGCTTTAAAAATGGAAAGGGTGGTTTGCGTTGAAAATGGAAAAGGTGGTTTGGTTTGAAGATGCAAATGGTTATTTGGTTTGAAAATGCAAATCGTGGTTTGGGTTGAAAATACAAATGGTGTTTTGGTTTGGAAATGCAAAAGGTTTGCATTGAAAATGCAAAGGGTGGTTTGCGTTGAAAATGGAAAGGGTGGTTTGCTTTGAAAATGCAAATGGTGGTTTGGGTTGAAAATGCAAAAGTTTTGCTTTAAAATGCAAAATTTTGCTTTAAACATGCAAAAGGTTTGCTTTGAAAATGCAAAAGGTGGTTTACTTTGAAAATGTGAAAGGTGGTTTGCTTTGAAAATGCAAAAGATGGTTTGCTTTGAAAATGCAAAAGATGGTTTGCTTTGAAAATGCAGATGGTGGTTTGCTTTGAAAATGCAAAAGGTGATTAACTTAGAAAATGCAAAAGGTGGTTTGCTTTGGAAATGCAAAAAGTTGTTTGCTTTGAAAATGCAAAAGGTGGCTTGCTTTGAAAATGCAAAAGGTGGTTTGCTATGAAATATCAAAAGGTGTTTTGCTTGAAAAATGCAAAAGGTGGTTTGCTTTGAAAATGCAAATGGTGGGTTGCTTTAAAAATGCAAAAGGTTGTTTACTTTGCAAATGCAAAAGGTTTGCCTTCAAAATGCAAAGGGTTTGCTTTGAAAAATGCAAACGATTTGCTTTGAAAATGCAAATGGTGGTTTGCTTTGAATATGCAACATGTGGTTTGCTATGAAAATGCAAAAAGGTGGTTTGATTTGAAAATGCAAAAGATCGTTTACTTTGAAAATGCAAAAGGTGGTTTGCTTTGAAAATGCAAAAGGTGGTTAGCTTAGAAAATGCAAAAGGTGGTTAGCTTTGAAAATGCGAAAAGTGGTTTGCTTTGAAAATGCAAAAAGGCTAGGTTTGAAAATGCAAAAGGTGCTTTGCTATGAAGATTCAAAAGGTGTTTTGAATGAAAATGCCAAAGGTGGTTTGGTTTGAACATGCAAATAGTGGTTTGGTTTGAAACTGCCAAAGGTTTGTCTAGAAAATGCGAAAGGTTTGCTTTGAAAATGCAAAGGATTTACTTTGAAAATGCAAATGGTTTACATTGGTTTACGTGATTACATGGATTTAAGATAGAGTTAGATAAAGCTCTAGGCGCTAGCGGAGTAAAAGGATATGGGGAGAAGGCAGGCACGGGTTATGGATTGGGGACGATCAGCCATGATCACAATGAATGGCAGTGCTGGCCCGAAGGGCCGTATGGCCTCCTCCTGCATCTAAAAGGTGGTTTTCTTTGAAAATGCAAAAGATTTGCTTAGAAATGCAAAAGGTTTGCTTTGAAAATGCAAAAAGTTTGCTTTGAAAATGCAAATGGTGGATTGCTTTGGAAATGCAAATGCTGGTTTGATTTGAAAATACAAAAGTTGGTTTGCCTTGAAAATACAAATGGTGGTTTGCTTTGAAAATGCAAAAGGTGCTTTGGTTTGAAGATGTAATGGTGGTTTGCTTTGAAGATGCAAATGGTGGTTTGGGTTGAAAATGGAAAAGTTTGTTTGATTTGAAAATGCAAAAGGTGGCTTTGAAAATGCAAAAGGTAATTTGGTTTGAAACTGCCAAAGGTTGGATTTGGAAATGCAAAAAGTGGTTTTCTTTGAAAATGCAACAGGGTTGCTTTGAAAATACAAAAGGTTTGCCTAGAACATGCAAAAGTTTGCTTTAAAAATGCAAACGGTCTGCTTTAAAAATGCAAAGGGTCTGCTTTGAAAATGCAAATGGTCTGCTTTGAAATTGCAAATGTTTTGCTTTGATTTACTTGGTTACATGGATTTAAGAGAGAGTTTTTCTTTCTGATCACTCTTTTACACTAACACGAAGTTGGTATATCCCTTTTGCACATTTTTCATAAAATAGCTTTAGTTTCTTTTTCTTTCGTTCTTTTCTATGGTCTATTTCTTAACTTTTTTCCTAACTCTTTGTCTAATTGTTTTTTGTTTTTGATCACTCTTTTACACTAACACAACTCTCTCTCACTTTCTTTACTTTCTTTATTTCTATCTTTCCTTAAAGCTTAGAAAATGAAGGGATAAAATAAATGTAATAAGATATACGTGGCTTGTACTACTGTAATTTAATGTACTTCTTATAAATAAAGGTATAAAAAAAAGAAAAAAGAAAATGCAAATGGCTGGCTTTGAAAATGCAAATGATTTGCTTTGAAAATGCAAATGATGGTTTGCTTTGAAAATGCAAATGCTGGTTTGCTTTGAAATTGCAACAGGTGGTTGCTATGAAAATGCAAAAAGGTGGTTTGATTTGAAAATGCAAAAGATCGTTTACTTTGAAAATGCATAAGGTAGTTTGCTTTGAAAATGCAAAAGCAGGTTAGCTTAGAAAATGCAATAGGTGGTTAGCTTTGAAAATGCAAAAAGTGGTTTGCTTTGAAAATGCAAAAAGGCTTGCTTTGAAAATGCAAAAGGTGCTTTGCTGTGAAAATTCAAAAGGTGTTTTGAATGAAAATGCTAAAGGTGGTTTGCTTTCAAATGCAAATTATGGTTTGTTTCGAAAATGCAAATGGTGGTTTTGTTTGGAAATGCAAAAGGTGGTTTGCTTTGAATTGGTCAAGGTTTGTTTTCAAAATGCAAAAGGCAGTTTGGTTTGAAAATGCAAAAGGTGGTTTGGTTTGAACATGCAAATGGTGGTTTGGTTTGAAACTGCCAAAGGTTTGCCTAGAAAATGCGAAAGGTTTGCTTTGAAAATGCAAAGGGTTTGATTTGAAAATGCAAAGGGTTTGCTTTGAAAATGCAAATGGTTTGCGTTGGTTTACGTGATTACATGGATTTAAGATGGAGTTAGATAGAGCTCTAGGGGCTAGTGGAATCAAGGGATATTGGGAGAAGGCAGTCATGGGTTATGGATTGGGGACGATCAGCCATGATCACAATGAATGGCCGTGCTGGCTTGAAGGGCCGAATGGCCTCCTCCTCCACCTAAAAGGTGGTTTGCTTTGAAAATGCAAAAGGTGTTTTACTTTGGAAATGCAAAAGGTTTGCTTTGAACATGCAGAAGGTGGTTTGCTTTGAAAATGCAAAAGATGGTTTGCTTTGAAAATGCAAATGGTTTACTTTAAAATGCAAAGGTTTTACTTTCAAAATGCCTAAGATTTGTGTTGAAAATGTAAATGGTGTTTTGCTTTGAAAATGCAAAAAGGTGGTTTGATTTGAAAATGCAAATGATAGTTTGCTTTGAAAATGCTAAAGGTGGTTTGCTTTGAAAATGCAAAGCGTGGTTAGCTTTGAAAATGCAAAAGTGCTTTGCTTTGAAAATGCAAAAGGTTGTTTGCTTTGAAAATGCAAAAATGCTTTGCTTTGAAAATGCAAAAGGTGGTTTGCTTTGAAAATGCAACTGGTGGTGTGCTTTGAAAATGCAAATCGTGATTTGCTTTGAAAATGTAAAAGGTTTGCTTTGAAAATGCAAATGGGTTTGGTTTGAAAATGCTATTGGTGGTTTGCTTTGAAAATGCAAAAGGTGGTTTGCTTTGAAAATGCATAGGGTGGTTTGCTTTGAAAATGCAAAAGATGGTTTGCTTCGAAAATGAAAATGTCAGTTTGCAACCAAAATGCAAAATGCAAAAGGTGGTTTGCTTTGAAAATGCAACTGGTGGTTTGCTTTGAAAATGCAAATGGCGGTTTGCTTCGAAAATGCAAAAGGATGTTTGCTTTGAATATGTGAAAGGTGGTTTGCTTTGACAATGCAAAAGACAGTTTTCTTTAAAAGTGGAAAAGGTGGTTTGCTTTGAAAATTATAAAGGTGATTTGCTTTGAAAATGCAATAGGTGGTTTGCTTTGAAAAGTCAAAAGCTTTGCTTCGAAAATGCAAATGGCGGTTTGCAAGGAAAATGCAAAAGGTGGTTTGCTTTGATAATGCAACAGGTGGTTTGCTTTGAAAATGCAAAGGGTTTGATTTGAAAATGCAAAATGTTTGCTTCAAAAATGCAAATGGCGGTTTGCTTCGAAAATGCAAAAGGATGTTTGCTTTGAATATGTGAAAGGTGGTTTGCTTTGAAAATGCAAAAGATGGTTTGCTTTGAAAGTGGAATAGGTGGTTTGCTTTGAAAATTATAAAGGTGATTTGCTTTGAAAATGCAATAGGTAGTTTGCTTTGAAAAAGTCAAAAGCTTTGCTTCGAAAATGCAAATGGTGGTTTGCTTCGAAAATGCAAATTGTGGTTTGCTATATAAATGTAAAAGGTGGTTTGCTTTGAAAATGCAAATGCTGGTTTGCTTTGAATGTGCAAAGGGTTTGCTTTGAAAATGCAGAGGGTTTGCTTTGAAAATGCAAAAGGTTTGCTTCGAAAAGGTAAATGGTGGGTTGCTTTGATAATGCAAATGTTGTTTGCTTTGCAAAAGGTGGCTTCATTTGAAATTGCAAAAGGTGGATTGCTTTGAAAATGCAAAATGGGTTTCTGGTGGCACTATGGAGGAGAGACGCGCGCCGACTAGCTCCGGGAAAAAAATGCTAAAAACGGGGGGAAAAGACAGGTCCTACCTGCTGAAAACGGCACTGATTGTTTGTAGTAAGTTTGTGATATCATCAGGCGCGCGACACCGGCAGTATGTCAACACAGCATACTCTCCCTCCCAAGGCGAGAAAAACCAGCAGGGCTAAAGAGGTAGGCCCAACTGAAGCCTCGGCCTCAGTTTTAACAGCATCCCAAGAAGATATCTCAAAGAAGAAAAAGACTGAAATGGAAGAATGAAAACATTTTCTTGCACAGGAAATCTCTAATTTAATGAAAGAACTAAAAAATCTTAAACAGAACTTCAAGGAAGTGCTGAAATCTTTTAAAAATGAAATTAAAGAACAAATTAAAGAAGAGGTTACAGATATTGTACATGAAGGTCTGGAAGACTGGAAGAAACAAGAAGAATACTGAAGAACATAAAAGAAGGAACAATTCTTCATCAAGCACACAGAAGCACTTGAATTTGCCAAGAGTATCGAGGATAAGACTGAAGATTGAATAATATTCAACACTCAACACTTACCTGGATATTTTTATCCCGCAGAGAAGATATGGAACTCTAAACTCTAAACTATTATATTTAAGAGCTGCCCAAAATCTGCAACAAGAATTGGGCAAATATCTTGCTACTGATATATAATACTTACATTTTAGTACTAATTTCTAACAACTATTAATAATCATGAATACTAATTAACACTATTTATTGCTAACTGGATCAACTAAGAATTAACTAAAAGTATGAAATATAAGAAGTGCGATTCAGGTATTTTATAATTAAAAATGTATAGTGGTTCTCTCTCTGATATTTTTGATTTTGATTATTCCTTGACAAATGTTTATGTTATACGAGACTAACATTTCAATTTGAGACTAATAATTATATCATTAATGGAATATAACCATTATTTCCTTCCCCCCCATAAATTGTTTGCATTGAATTTGAAATGTTTCTTTTAAGGAAAGTACGGAGCTAGTAATTTTTTTTTTACCAAAAGCTACGGAAGTCCTTAGATGCTTAGCCACATTAGGGTGGCTATCACTAACTACACTAATCGTAGTTGTAGTTTTTTGTCTTTTTCAACCTTTTCAACCTTTTACACGTTATTAATACAATTTTTTATTACCTTTTCTACCTTATAATATATTATATTTAGTATTTGGAATGGAATTACATATTTTATTTAGGGAGATATGTTCGGATGGAAACAGACAAGACTTAAAATTCATCTACCTGATGTTCGAGTATAAGGTAGGGTTGAGGGTGCTGAGCCATCTGCTCTAACCACTCTAATCACAAGATGCAAGACGGGAATAGGAAAATTTGGGGTGAAGGAATTAAATTCTGTAGCTGGAATGTTAAGTGAATTAATGAACCTATCAAGAGAGGCAAAGTGTTAGCTCATTTAAAATCATTGAAAACAGATATAATATTTCTCCAGGAGACACCTTAAAAAGGAAGCACAACATAGATTGAAAGCAAAATGGATTGCTAAAGCGTACCACTCCTCACTCTCACATAAATCTAGAGGGGTTGCAATATTAATTCGTAAAGGTATACCCTTTAAGCATATATCAACGATAGAAGATATTGAAGGCAGATATATTGTAATAATAGGGGAGTTATACTCAAAAAAGGTGACTCTCCTTAATGTGTATGGACCAAATTTTGATAGCCCCCTGTTTTTTAAGAGAATACTTAACAATATCCCGGAATGTACACAACAAAACTTAATAATCGGTGGAGACTTAAATTACACATTGGATGCTTATTTGGATAGATCATCAACTCAAAGAAAACTAAAATCCCAATCAAGTGAATTTCTAAACTCATATATTAATACTACCAACATTAAGGATGTTTGGAGAATTGAAAACCCATCGGGTCGAGAATATTCATTTTACTCACCAGTACATAAAACTTACTCAATGATACACTATTTTTTAGTAGACTCAATACTTATCCCATTTACCTATAACTCGCAATATCATAATATCATAATCTCAGACCACGCTCCATTAACAATTATGATTAAACTAAATGGAATGGCAGTCCTTTCGGCCCACAAAACCGATGTTAGTGCTCCAAAAGACACCGCTCCCCACCCACTGGCCAGCAATATTAGAATTGGTGGAGATTTGGAATATTGCATTGGGGGACCAGCCCTCCCGTGTGATGCTGGGACCCAACGGGTCTAGTGTACTTATACAAGAAGTTTGGATGAATATCTTATTGTTTTTACTACTACAATAAAGAAACTATTAATCAA
Source organism: Amblyraja radiata (assembly GCF_010909765.2). Taxonomy (NCBI): domain Eukaryota; kingdom Metazoa; phylum Chordata; class Chondrichthyes; order Rajiformes; family Rajidae; genus Amblyraja; species Amblyraja radiata. The sequence continues at coordinate 12,109 of NW_022630825.1, read as the reverse complement.
GAGACTGTTTGGAAAAAACATTCCCTTCATTCCAGATGCCAAGACCAGTTTTACGAATTTTGGGTGGGACAATGCTGAGACCCTCTGGGAGAGTGCTCTGAGTGATTGGAATTAATGCCAAGGTCCTTCATAAAGACAAATAGGTGAACATAAATCAACCTACATGAACATAACTTGTGGAGTACCTCAAGGGTCTGTGTTAGGTCCAAAGCTTTTAATAATATACATTAATGACATATGCAGAGTATCAAATATACTGAAATTGATTATATTTGCCGATGATACGAATATTTTTTGTTCCGGTGATAATTTGAAGCAGCTTTCGGAAGGTCATCACATCAGAAATGAATAAATTAAAACAATGTTTTGATGTCAACAAATTGTCTCTAAATTTAAGCAAAACAAAGATTATGCTATTTGGCAAACATAAAACAATCCCTCAAGTATAATTGATAATAGATAACATAAGTATAGAAAGAGTATATGAAAATAAATTTCTTGGTGTGATCTTAGACCACAAAATCTGCTGGAAACCACATATAAACCACGTCAAAGCAAAACTGGCAAAGTCTATAGCAATATTGGGAAAATCAAGACACATTCTGGACCGCAAATCATTAAATACTATGTATAACACATTCATATTGCCATATCTGAGTTGCTGTGTGGAGATATGGGGTAACACCTACAAAACCAACCTACAGCCATTATGCACATTACACATAACAGCAATAAGAATTATCAATAACGTTGGATATCTTGATCGCCCCGATGCGGAGGGCCCGACCACCGGCTACGGGAGCCAAGGTCGCCCCATCAACGGAAGGCACGTGGCCCCTGACGGCTGGAGAACAAAGAAGGGAAGAGATTGAATTTTCTTTCGTCTTCCATCACAGTGAGGAATGTGGAGGCGTCACTGTGATGGGTGTTTATGTTAAAATGTATTTTGTGTGTTCTGTTGCATTTTATTGCTATGACTTATGGCAATTGAAATTCAATAGACAATAGACAATAGGTGCAGGAGTAGGCCATTTGGCCCTTCGAGCCAGCGCCGCCATTCAAAGTGATCAGGGCTGATCATCCCAATCAGTTCCCGCCTTCTCCCCATATCCCCTGACCCCACTATTTTAAAGAGTCCTATCTAGCTCTCTCTTGAAAGATTCCAGAGAACCTGCCTCCACCGCCCTCTGAGGCAGAGAATTCCACAGACTCACCACTCTCTGTGAGAAAAAGTGTTTCCTCGTCTCCGTTCTAAATGGCTTACTCCTTATACTTAAACTGTGGCCCCTGGTTCTGGACTCCCCCAACATCGGGAACATGTTTCCTGCCTCTAGCATGGTCAAACCCTTAACAATCTTATATGTTTCTTGAGATATCCTCTCATCCTTCTAAACTCCAGAGTGTACAAGCCCAGCTGCTCCATTCTCTCAGCATATGACAGTCGCGCCATCCCGGGAATTAACCTTGTAAACCTACGCTGCAGCTCCCTCAATAGCAGGAATGTCCTTCCTCAAATTAGGGGACCAAAACTGCACAAAACACTCCAGGTGTGGTCTCACTAAGGCTCTGTACAACTGCAGAAGGACCTCTTTGCTCCTATATTCGATTCCTTTTGTCATAAAGGCGAACATGCCATTCACTTTCTTCACTGCCTGCTGCACCTGCATGCTCACTTTCATGGACTGATGTACAAGGACCCCGAGATACCGTTGTACTTCCCCTTTTCCCAACGACGCCATTTAGATAGTAATCTGCCTTCCTGTTTTTGCTACCAAAGTGGATAACCTCACATTTATCCGCATTAAACTTCATCTGCCATGCATCTGCCCACTCCCCCAACCTGTCCAAGTCACCCTGCATTCTCATAGCATCCTCCTCACAATTCACACTGCCACCCAGCTTTGTGTCATCTGCAAATTTGCTAATGTTACTTGTATGTTGCAAAACATACTTGGATAATAAAGTATGATCATGATCATTTCTTCCATCATATTAGTAACTGGGATACTCAACCAAATTACGAATAAAAGTAGTCACTGCCGAGTGTGCAATATTTCAGCGATCTCTCACCTTTCATATTCTACTCTAAAAGGAAGTTTGATATTGCAGCAAATGTAGGAAAATGTGGGAACAATTGAACCTCTTTCAACAATATAAATATATTTTCGAATGTTAGTGTAGGATCCACTGAATCCCAGGATATAAAGCAAAGAACAACTGATACTGTGCTGGGCCAGACACCACGTGTCACGTTTATTTCAGAATCCATAAATTCTCAACAATCATCACCAGCGTGTACATAAGGCCAATTACTGCCTCTGGCCTTGGAATTGTTATTGGGCTCTTGTCGCTGGAGCTTTTCGTGAGGCTGCTGGCGAGTCGCCAGCGGTGATAGGCTGAATGCAGATCCAATGAGGGCGTGTAGGTGCCACATTAGCACCTGACTCCAACAGCAGTGATGAAGGTTTTTCTAAAAAGCAGTCATTTCGATCTGGTAGAAAAAAAAAGCTAATGTAGAGTCACTGGATTCATAAAAGCGTATTCTCACTTGTCATTTATCCTGGGAATAATTTCTGTTCTTACCTTTATGACAGGCTTTCTTTCGGTATTCTTGCCATTTTCATTCTAAATAGTCTGAATCTTTAGGCCTCGTTTTAAGAATGAAAAAGGCAAGAATACCGGAAGAAAGCCTGTCATAAAGGTGCCATATCAGTGCTGCTTTGGAAAAATACAGACTGCATCTCAATAGGCAATTCTGGATATATCTAATGTATTTGAGTTAAAAATAGAAGCAGCATATCACAAAAGTAAAATTTAGGAAAAGTAAATTTGCACTTCCTGAATAACACATTGGGAAAAATTATTAAATTTACCAAGTATCCCATCATTCCATAGATGAGTATAAAATCTCTCTTAGAAAAATAGAAACATAGAAAATAGGTGCAGGAGGAGGCCATTCGGCCCTTATAACCAGCACCGCCATTCATTGTGATCATGGCTGATCGTCTCCTATCAATAACCCGTGCCTGCCTTCTCCCCATATCCCTTGACTCCACTAGCCCCTAGAACTCTATCTAACTCTCTCTTAAATCCATCTAGTGACTTGGCCTCCACTGCCCTCTGTGGCAGGGAATTCCATAAATTCACAAGTCTCTGGGTGAAAAAGTTTTTACTCACCTCAGTCTTAAATGACCTCCCCTTTATTCTAAGACTGTGGCCCCTTGTTCTGGACTCGCCCAACATTGGGACCATTTTTTCTGCATCTAGCTTGACCAGTCCTTTTATAATTTTATAGGTTTGTATAAGAACCCCCTCATCCTTCTAAACTCCAGCGAATACAAGCCTAGTCTTTTCAATCTTTCCTCACATGACAGTTCCGCCATCCCAGGGATCAATCTCGTGAACCTACGCTGCACTGCCTCAATCACAAGGATGTCCTTCCTCAAATTAGGAGAACAAACCTGTACACAATACTCCAGATGTGGTCTCACCAGAGCCCTATACAACTGCAGAAAACCTCTTTACTCCTATACTGAAATCCTCTTGTTATGAAGGCCAACATTCCATTAGCTTTCTTCACTGCCTGCTGTATCTGTAAGCCAGCTTTTAGTGACCGATGTACAAGGACACCCAGGTCTCGCTGCACCTCCCCCATACCTAACCTAATCCCATTGAGATAATAATCTGCCCCCTTGTTTTTGCCGGCAAAGTGGATAACCTCACATTTATCTATATTATACTGCATCTGCCACGCGTCTGCCCACTCACTCAACCTGTCCAGGTCAACCTGCAACCTCCTAACATCCTCTTCACAGTTCACGCTGCCACCCAGATTTGTGTCATCAGCAAACTTGCTAGTGTTGCTCCTAATTCCCTCTTCCAAATGATTAATATATATGGTAAACAGTTGCGGCCCCAACACCGAGCCTTGCGGCACTCCACTCGCCACTGCCTGCCATTCTGAAAAGGACCCGTTCACTCCTACTCTTTGCTTCCGGTCTGCCAACCAATTTTCTACCCATGTCAACTCCCTACCCCCAATACCATGTGCTCTAATTTTAGTCACTAGTCTCCTGTGCGGGACCTTATCAAAGGCTTTCTGAAAGTCTAGATACACTACATCCACTGGCACCCCTTCATCCATTTTACTTGTCACATCCTCCTTCTCAAATTGCAGATTAAAACTAATCATGTTATGATCACTACCTCCAAGCGGTTCCTTTACCTCGAGTTCTCTTATCATATCTGGTTCATTGGACAACACTAAATCCAGAATTGCCTTTTCTCTGGTCGGCTCCATTACAAGCTGCTCTAAGAATCCATCTCGGAGGCATTCTACAAACTCTCTTTCTTGGGGTCCTGAACCAACCTGATTTTCCTAGTATACCTGCATATTGAAATCCCCCATCACCACAGTGGCATTACCTGTGTTACATGCCAGTTTTAACTCCTGCTGCAAGCTGTGAGGAGGATGCTAGGAGACTGCAAGGTGACTTGGATAGGCTGGGTGAGTGGGCAAATGTTTGGCAGATGCAGTATAATGTGGATAAATGTGAGGTTATCCATTTTGGTGGCAAAAACAGGAAAGCAGACTATTATCTAAATGGTGGCCGACTAGGAAAAGGGGAGATGCAGCGAGACCTGGGTGTCATGGTACACCAGTCATTTAAAGTGGGCATGCAGGTGCAGCAGGCAGTAAAGAAAGCGAATGGGATGTTAGCTTTCATAGCAAAAGGATTTGAGTATAGGAGCAGGGAGGTTCTACTGCAGTTGTACAGGGTCTTGGTGAGACCACACCTGGAGTATTGCATACAGTTTTGGTCTCCAAATCTGAGGAAGGACATTATTGCCATAGAGGGAGTGCAGAGAAGGTTCACCAGACTGATTCCTGGGATGTCAGGACTGTCTTATGAAGAAAGACTGGATAGACTTGGTTTATACTCTCTAGAATTTAGGAGATTGAGAGGGGATCTTATAGAAACTTACAAAATTCTTAAGGGGTTGGACAGGCTAGATGCAGGAAGATTGCTCCCGATGTTGGGGAAGTCCAGGACAAGGGGTCACAGCTTAAGGATAAGGGGGAAATCCTTTAAAACCGAGATGAGAAGAACTTTTTTCACACAGAGAGTGGTGAATCTCTGGAACTCCCTGCCACAGAGGGTAGTCGAGGCCAGTTCATTGGCTATATTTAAGAGGGAGTTAGATGTGGCCCTTGTGGCTAAGGGGATCAGAGGGTATGGAGAGAAGGCAGGTACGGGATACTGAGTTGGATGATCAGCCATGATCATATTGAATGGCAGTGCAGGCTCGAAGGGCCGAATGGCCTACTCCTGCACCTAATTTCTATGTTTCTATGTTTACACCCTACATCCGGGCTACTATTTGGGGGTCTGTAGATAACACCAATTAGTGTCTTCTTGCCTTTACAATTCTTCAACTCAATCTACAGTGACTCTACCTCATCAGTCCCTATGTCTTCCCTCGCAAGGGACTGAATTCCATCCCTCGCCAGCAGAGCTACCCCCGTCCTCTGCCCACCTGCCTGTCCTTTCTATAGGATGTAAAACCCTGAATATTAAGTTCCCAGCCCCGATCCTCCTGCAGCCACGTCTCAGTAATCCCCACAATGTCATATCTACCACCTCTAACTGAGCCTCAAGCTCATCTACTTTACTTCTTATACTTCGCGCATTCATATACAATACTTTTAATTCTTTATGCATCTCACCTTTCACATCGAACTCCATTACACTTGGCCACACACTCCTATCCCTTTGTGAGCTTCCTTTCCCGTTAATTCTGGGGTCATTAACCATCCCTTTACTCTCTTTCCCTTTAACTCCGTCCTCGACTATCCCATTTGACACCTCACCTCCCTTACTCAGTTTAAAACCACCCGTGTATCAGTGGCAAACCTGCCAGAATGCTGGTCCCCCACCTGTTAAGATGCAATCCGTCCATTTTATACAGTTCCCCCTTACTCCAAAACATGTCCCAGTGATCTAAGATTCTAAATCCCTGCCGCCTGCACCAGTTCCTCAGCCACACATTCAGGTCCCGTATCTCCCTGTTCCTGCTCTCGCCAGCACGAGGAACTGGAAGCAAACCGGAGATAACAACACTGGAGGTCCTGCTTTTCAGCATTTTCTTCGAGCTCTCTAAAGTCACGCTGCAGAATATTCATCCCCTTCTTTCCGACATCGTTTGTGTCGATATGCACTACCACTTCTGGCTGTTCACCTTCGCCCTTGAAGATTCTCTGCACTCTGACCGTGACATCCTGGATCCTGGCTCCAGGAAGGCAGAACACCATCATCGAATCCCGTCTGTTCCCGTAGAAACCTCTGTCCGTACCTCTCACAATGGAGTCTCCAACTACAAAGGTGTTGTCTGACGTTGGCCTCTTTGGTTTTAGCTCAACAGCCCTTTTTGCATCGCCTGCCAGTCCGTCGCTCAGTGTGATAACGTCTTCTGTCCCGACAGCTTCTAAGTGGGTGAACCTGTTCACAAGAGGTACAACACCCGGCGACGTTTGCATTCCATGTTTTCCTCCCTTTCTCACCGTCACCCACCTTCGCTCTTCCAATACCTTAGGTGTAACAATCTTACTCTAGGACTTGTCGAGGAACGACTACGTTTCTCGTACGAACCTGAGTTCATCTACTTGCTTCTCCAGTTCCCCAACACTGTCCTTCAGGAGCTGTACCTGGATGCACTTCTCACATTTATAGCAGCCAGAGGCACCAGCAGTGTCCTTGACCTCCCACATACTGCAAGCATCACAATGAATCAGCTTGCTTGACATCTCCTTCTTTCGTCTCCTCCTCTCCAGCGTTTTGCTCCTCCTCTCCGAAGACTCTCGAGCCAAAGACTCACACTTTTCTCACATGGCGCTTCCCTCACTGCCGCTCAATAAGAGCTGTCTTGATAATATTGACTGCCAAATTGCCTAATTTACCAATTTACAAACCAAATTCCTCAGTTTTAAACTGTTTTCCCCCTCAGACTCATTTCTAAGTCTCCTCCCACTCGGGCTGGAGCAAATCAGTGCTTTATCCTGCTTCTCTTTGTTGCTGTTGCTTCAAAGTTCACGGGAGCACTGAGTAAAGTCTGCCTTGCAACAGGTTCCATAGGCTAACGGCCAAATTGATTCGAATCAATTATATTTGAAAAATAATTACATATTTCAATAGAATTTAAATTTCGTTTTGGATTTTTTGTCAGAGGTTTAGGTGTCCAATCCTCATCTGAATCGTTAGATTCACATACTTGGGTTTGATGCCTTCTGCTCCAATTTGGCATGAATTCTGGCTTTGACACATTCAATCCTGTGAAAAATGAAACATGCTCATAATCTGTTATGGCCAACTTCATTAAACTTACCCATGCAAAATATCTGTGGATACATCACTTTGCAATGTTATCATTATAACTATTTTCTTCAGAGTATTCATGCTATTATTCAATTGATCATGTCTACTTGACGAAGACAGCAAACAACCTTAAAATTATTTTTCAGATTTAAAAAAGAAAAGACCAGCATGAAGAATATGATGGATGAGTATCTGTATATTTCCAGGTCTGAAATCGCAATGACCAATCTTTCAGTTTCACTCATCCTTGTGGTAAGTGAAATAGATCAGAATCCTTCTTTCGATTCCTCCAGGTTTAAAGTAATAGACAATAGACAATAGGTGCAGGAGTATGCCATACGGCCCTTCAAGTGAGAACCACCATTCAATATGATAATGGCTGATCGTCCACAATCAGTAACCCCGTTCCTGCCTTCTCTCCATATCCCCTGACCTTGTGAACCTACACTATCATCAAGAGCCCTATCTAGCTCTTTCTTGAAAGTTTCCAGAGAAATGGCTTCCACTGAGGCAGAGAATCCCACAGACTAATAATTATCTGTGTGTAAAAGTGTTCTCTCATCTCCGTTGTAAATGGATTGCCCCATATTCTTAAACTGTGGCCCCTGGTTCTGGACTCCCCCAACAAGTGTCCTGCCTCTAGCATGTCCAAACCCTTAATAATCTTTTGTTTCAATAAGATACCCTCTTATCCTTCTAAATTCCAGTGCATACAAGCCCAGCCGCTTTATTCTCTCAGCATATGACAGTCCCGCCATCCCGGGAATTGACCTTGTGAACCTACACTGCACTCTCTCAATAGCAAGAATGTCCTTTCTCAAATTTGGAGATGAAAACTGCACAAAATGCTCCAGGTGTGGTCTCACTAGGGCTCTGTACTGCTGCAGAAGGCCCTCTTTGGTTCTATACTTCTCTTGTTATGACGGTCAAAATATAATTCGCTTTCTTCCCCGCCTGCAGTACCAGAATGCTTATTTTCATTGAATGATGAACAAGGATCCCCCCCCCCCCCAGATCCCGTTGTACGTCACCTTTTCCCAACTTGACACCATTTAGATAATAATAATGGCTCATTCTTGCTGCCTGTACTGACAGTGACAATTTGTGCCATGGTTGGGAAAATGGATTGAATAATGAAAAAACAGGGCAATCCTCCTCTTCATCAATGGGAACATTGCCCTTTATCCAATTTCTGATTTCAGGACTGTGACTAGTTGCAACATTAAAAAGCATAACTGGGCCCCAATGTCTATGTGTTTGTGCTATCCATGGTAACCATCTTCTGAATGACATCAAGCTTTGGTATTGGTTGTAAAGTTAGACCAATTTGAGATCACTGATGGGAATTTTTGAATGTTTGTAAGGAACCTCACCAGGAGGAAATTGTAATTAGAAGCAAAACTGTACATATCCTGCTGCCAATAATCTAGGACAAATCACAAGACTGCTGGGTGTGCTCATTTCATCAAAAGTGGCAATACAAATCTTACGGGTTGATACACCTTGACTTCACAAGGCATTTATATCTCAGGCAGGAGTTTATGTCTTGGGACCTTTCCAATTTTACGATGACCAGTGTGTGTGCACATAACAATGAGGGCAGGAACGAACAGATACAGCAACATTTATTTCTAAACATTATCTTTGAGACATTTGTTTATTGACCTAAAGAATGAGGGCATCACAGGCAGAGCGGGCATTTCCTGTTCTTTCCATATTGCCCCTTGTGTGACATGGAGCAAAATGTGGAGAATGTTGTGCGTCCATGCACCCATTGCACTCAACCTTTATGGTGCAGAGGCCACAGGTTTGGGATATGTGGTTATATAAGTCATACCACAAAACACTCCAGTGCATTATGGAGATAATTAACAGCGCATTTCAATGAATTGATTTCAGAGAACGAGATCACCAGGGATTCATGCTGCGAGTGTTCAAGAAGAAGCCAATAGAAGTTATATTATCAAAGAACAGGAATGTCCAATATCATCAGATATATTGTCAAAGTACACCCATGGAGTGACCGAGTGGTGGCGCCATCTAGTGTGGCAGCCTCGCCAGGAGCTGTCCATCCTTTCACCCTTTTTGTTATTTTTAGTCTGTCAAAAAGTATATTTTTGGAGGTCTTTTAGTCTTTTTTATGTGGGGGATGGGGGGTGGGGGTGGGGGGTGGAAATAGGGGAAACCAATTTCCAGACACTTCACGTTAAATTCTATAGTGTTGTGTTCATTTCATTTTATTTGTGTGGCTGTATGGTAACTCAAATTTCACTGCACCAATTGGTGCATGTGACAATAAATGTAACTTGAATTTGAAATGGAAGGATCTAACTAAGGACCTGGTCTCAGAAAGCACATATTCATTTAGTTTTCATGTGAGGAAAAAACTTGTCAGCATAGAAACATAGAAAATAGGTGCAGGAGTAGACCATTCGGCCCTTCGAGCCTGCACCGCCATTCAATATGCTCATGGTTGATCATCCAACTCGGTATCCTGTACCTGCCTTCACAGGAGTGTCTCAGCCCCGCGCCGTCCGCCCTCACCAGAGCGCCGAGTCGTGCCGCTGCCCGAACGTTGCCGCAGCTCGAAGACGGCCAGCCTCGCGCCGGTGAGTCCTGGCTGGCTCTACCTCCGGAGCCTCGAGGTCGGTCGCAGGTTGGAGGCCGCCAACTCCGCCAATAGGCCTCAGCTCAGGCGGGGGAAGAGAAGGGGGATACGACAAAAAAGTCGCATTCCCCCGAAGGGAGAGACAGAAAGCCCTGTTTCAGCCCCCCCCACACACACATAACACCACCTAATAACCAAAAGTTTAACTGAACTAGACAAAAAAAACAACACAAAAAAAGTAAAAACAGACAGACTGCAGGCGAGCCGCAGCCGTTTCACAGCGCCGCCACTTCCGGTTACAAGCCAAGTCTATCCAGTCTTTCTTCACATGAAAGTCCTGCCATCCCAGGAATCAGTCTGGTGAACCTTCTCTGTACTCGCTCTATAGCATGAATGTCTTTCCTCAGATTAGGAGACCAAAACTGTACGCAATACTCCAGGTGTGGTACAACTGCAGTTGAACCTCCCTGCTCCTATACTCAAATCCTTTTGCTATGAATGCTAACATACCATTCACTTTCTTCACTGCCTGCTGCACCTGCATGCCTACTTTCAATGCTTGGTGTACCATGACACCCAGGTCTCGTTGCATCTCCCATTTTCCTAATCGGCCACCATTCAGATAATAGTCTACTTTCCTGTTTTGCCACCAATATGGATAACCTCACATTTATCCACATTATACTGCATCTGCCATGCATTTTCCCACTCACCCAACCTATCCAAGTCACCTTGCAGCCTCCTAGCATCCTCCTCACAGCTAACACCACCCCCCAGCTTCGTATCATCCGCAAACTTGGAGATGTTGCATTCAATTCCCTCATCCAGATCATTAATATATATTGTAAATAGCTGGGGTCCCAGCACTGAGCCTTGCGGTACCCCACTAGTCACTGCCTGCCATTTTGAAAAGGACCCGTTTACTCCTACTCTTTGCTTCGTGTCTGCCAGACAGTTCTCTATCCACATCTAAACTGAACCCCCAATACCGTTTACTTTAAGTTTGTATACTAATCTCTTATGTGGGACCTTGTCGAAAGCCTTCAGAAAGTTCAGATATAACACATCCACTGGTTCTCCCCTATCCACGCTACTAGTTACATCCTCGAAAAATTCTAAAAGATTCGTCAGACATGATTTACCTTTCATAAATCCATGCTGACTTTGTCCAATTAATTCACCACTTTCGAAATGTGCTGCCATCCCATCTTTAATAACTGACTCCAGCAGTTTCCCCACTACCGATGTTAGACTAACTGGTCTGTAATTCCCCGTTTTTTCTCTCCCTCCCTTTTTAAAAAGTGGGGTTACATTAGCTACCCTCCAATCCTCAGGAACTACTCCAGAATCTAAAGAGCTTTGAAAAATTATCACAAATGCATCCACTATTTCTGCAGCTACTTCCTTAAGAACTCTGGGATGGTAGTGTTTGTAGTTTTGTTGTGCTCAGGTTATTCCTCATATTACACAAAATTGGTTTTGATTCATGGAATTTTCAATTTATTCAAGTCTTTTGTGAGTGTAATTTTGTCTTTTGTTCCTAATCGTGTGTTTAAACCTTTTAAGAGTTTCGTTATATCTAATACGTATGTCTGGGCTGTTTGGTTGACGGTGTTTTTGGTTTGATATTTTCCTCAGGTCTTTTCTGACACTTTTACACTCATGGTCGAACCGTTTTTCATGGTTGTGTTTTTTGATAATTTTTCTCTTCTGTTTCACAAAGTCAGCTTTGATGGCTGCCTTGTGAAAGATCATATTCATGTGGTGACTGAGCGGACCCCATACTTGACTACCATAAAGCGCAATAGGCTGGATTACACTGTCAAATATTTTAAGACAGATTTTAATTGTAATTTGGATGTTGTAGAATCTTCTTTTTATTGCATACAGAGCTCTTCGAGCTTTCTCTTTTAGTGCATTCACTGCCATATTCAATCAATCAATCAATCAATCAATCATCCTTTATTGTCATCTTGCAAGCAACAGTTGTACAGTGCAAAATGAAAAGACGTTTCCCAGGGAATACCGGAGCATCGCACATGAAATTTAAAACATTTCACACATAATAACACTAAAAACAATCCAGTCCCTGATGGAACAGTATAAATAGTTAAATGCAGGTAAAACA
>NW_022630824.1:0-51746 GCF_010909765.2 Amblyraja radiata | reverse complement strand
CCGACCCCTCGCAGCACTCACCAGCCTACTGACAGCCCAACCGATCCTCCACAGCATCCATCGGCCTACCGACAAGCCTGACCAACAGACTTACTGACCCTGACCCTAACCCTTACTCTGACACTGACCCACGCTGTACATTTGTTATTTATCATTGTGCTGGACCACATTCTGTTTACATGCATTAATGCCACCTGCTGGATATTCCGGTTCCTACAGCCTTGAGTTACCTTTCCTGTTATACAGGAAGTTCTCATAAACTAGGAAGTCCAGCCCAGACGGTATCTCATGGTGTTTAGACAGTGTAATTCTCAGTGTGTAATCTATCACCATCCTGCCCCACAGCATCTGTTAGACGCATTGTCTGTGAGTAATAATGTTTGTTAACCATGATCATATTGAATGGCAGTGCAGGCTCGAAGAGCCGAATGGCCTACTCCTGCACCTATTTTCTATGTTTCTATGTTTCTATGTTAACAGCATCTTTAAATGTTATAAACGTTATTGAGCAGGATTGTTGTTATTAACAAAGTTAATAGCACTGTATTTGGTGGTGGCATCATAGTGTATGTTCCTATACCAAGTGTATAATGTAACTAAATATGCTGTTTCCTTTTCTGCTTGTATGTTAGTTTCACAGTTGAATACAGTAAAGCATCAACGACATCTCGTGTCTACAGATCTTTATTGGATTAATTGTTTAACTTGCTAGATAGCTGGATAGGGACATTCAGCGAGTCCAGTATAATCATTTTTATTTAACACATCATAACTTTATAAAGATAAATCAATTGAAAACCAAAATGATCAACACGGTTAGCATTACCTTTATCCTTAGAAACCTTGCTATTGAAGTAATGAGGAGGCAGCCATGATTCCAGAGTCCTCGCTGCCTAGCGACCATCAAATAAAGAGCGGGATAGGTCAATTTGTGTCCGACCTCAATGTCAAACGTGCATTGATTGGACAATTACTCCTCGGAAAATTGGACGTTTTTGTCATATTTAAACAAAATGTGCAGGTTTTGTTCTTGACGAGTTTCAGGTATGATTTATATAATAATTTTACACAATATGTTAAAAATGCAGGTAGTTCCGTGAGTTGGGTCACAAATCTGAACGAAAAAGCTCCTCGGCCCACAGCCTAATTCTGAAGACTATGTTATCAATTACATTTCAAAGATGATAGATTAGGTTAGTGCTGCAAATCCGAATAGAACACCACCTACTGGATTTACTGTCTTTTGCACAGTTACAAGCAAAAAGTAACAAATGCCCTCAGATATTTTAACATAATATTTATACAGTAATTTGAACTGGGAATATTTTATTAGAACACAAGTTCATGTCCTATTTTAAAATATTGCGGATATTAGTCGACCTTCAGTAACTTTACAGTCAATACTAAATGGAACTAAAGATGAGGTGCATTTAAAAGATTGGGTAAAATCAAACCATGCACGTGCAATACAATCCTCATTTTAGTAACATTCTTTTTGCTCTTATTGTGATTTTATTTTTTGCTTTATAATATAATTCAGTATTAAATAGCAAACCCCATGCCAGCTTTCCTACACTACCAAACAAGAAGTGGGAATAAGGAAACTAAGGTACAAAAGCAACACAATGGTCAAAGTATGTAATTACTATGTAAGAAGATTACTTAAGCATTCTCTAAAGTAAGCGTGGTTGTATAATTTTAGAATACAAGATATTTTGGACATATTATAGATAAATATTTAAACACATTCTGTATACCTGATATGTGCTCGAACCTTAAATCCTCTGAAACAGCTCTGGATTTTTACAGCAGCACAATGTTCTCTCATTCGGTTTTCTTCGGCAATCCTGAAATATTTTTAATTGATTAAAGACATTTTAGAACAGGCTGAAAGAACCCCAAATGCCAGTCTTATAAACTTTAATAAACATGGGTTTTATTTGATTAGAAAAATTCCCACAACAACTAAGCCAATAATTTTTAAAGCTGACTATAATCACAACATGGATGGGATAGATATAAAACGTGCATTTTTCTGCTCCTTTAATATTATAAAAGGACCATTTTTTAACAATTCTAATGCCACCCATCTCTCAGTGCAGGTACATTCTATGAATAATGCAAAAGTAGACTATGTTGCTCTTGTTAAAGGCTGCATGCACCTGTAAATTAGTTTTGCATATGTCAATTATTTTCAAGGTAAGACATGTTCACAAGATCAAAAGTGGGTCTTCAATATTCAGGACGAGAGAAATGGCAATCTGTGGCAAAGTACAGTTAATTAATTAAATAAATACAGTTGAGAAAGAATATTTAAGGTAAAAGATGCAGAGTCCATTGTAGGATTAATAAATTACAAAGGAAAGTAAACCGTGAAATGAACATAGACTTCCAAATAGTAACTACGCGGCTGTGATATTAAGAAATAACAGGGCCACCTAGAAAGAATAATGTATTAATTATTTAAGCTCCACATAGATTTGAGGTGATACATTCACTTGGGCAGACCACCCCCCCTCTCCTCCAGCTTCCCAAATTGTTGTGGGGGGGGGGGGGGGGGGGGGGGGGGGGGGAGGGAAGTTGGTGGTGGGACAAAACTAAGCAAATGATAGATGGATACAGGCTAGGAGGGTGGGGTGTTGATTGGCAGATGGCTGGAGTAAGTGACAAAGTCCAAGATGAAAACCAGTATATTTTACAACCCAATGGAATGAACATTGAATTCTCCAATTTTAAGTAATACCCCCTTATTCCCCCCCCCCCCCTCCCCCCCAACCCCAGCATGCACCCATTGCTCCCAATATCCCACCCCTCTTTTCCCTACCTTCGATCTATATCGCTCTCTCTGGTTTTACATTTCACTCATCATTCCTTATCTGCCACCCTTTTGTCTCCTTTTCATCTTTAGCTTGTCACTTAATCCATTCATCTGCCAATCAAACCCCTCTCATCCGTCTACCACAAACAATTTCTTCAACATCTCAAAGCCTTGTTTGACTATTTTATCTGAATTTTCTCAAAGCTATATTAGGATCAAGCTCATCTGAAATATTGTCATATAAACATAGAAAATAGGTGCAGGAGCCAGCACCACCATTCATTGTGATCATGGCTGATCGTCCCATACCAATAACCCGTGCCTGCCATCTCCCCATAACCCTTGACTCCACTAGCCCCTAGAGCTCTATCTAACTCTCTCTTAAATCCATCCAGTGACTTGGCCTCCACTGCCCTCTGTGGCAGGGAATTCAACAAATTCACAACTCTCTGGGTAAACATTTTTTTTTCTCACCTCAGTCTTAAATGACCTCCCCTTTATTCTAAGACTGTTGCCCCTGGTTCTGGATTCGCCCAACATTGGGACATTTTTTCCTGCATCTAGCTTGTCCAGTCCTTTTATAATTTTATATGTTTCTATAAGATACCCCCTCATCCTTCTAAACTCCAGTGAATACAAGCCTAGTCTTTTCAATCTTTCCTCATATGACAGTCCCGCCATCCCAGGGATCAATCTCGTGAACCTACAATCACAAGGATGTCCTTCCTCAAATTAGGAGACCAAAACTGTACACAATACTCCAGATGTGGTCTCACCAGAGCCCTATACAACTGCAGAAGAACCTCTTTACTCCTATACTGAAATCCTCTTGTTATGAAGGCCAACATTCCATTAGCTTTCTTCACTGCCTGCTGTACCTGTAAGCCAACTTTCAGTGACCGGTGTACAAGGACGACCAGGTCTCGCTGCACCTCCCTCTTACCTAACCTAACCCCATTGAGATAATAATCTGCCCCCTTGTTTTTGCCGCCAAAGTGGATAACCTCACATTTATCTATATTATACTGCATCCGCCACGCATCTGCCCACTCACTCAACCTTTCCAGGTCACCCTGCAACTTCCTAACATCCTCTTCACAGTTCACACTGCCACCCAGCTTTGTGTCATCCGCAAACTTGCTAGTGTTGCTCCTAATTCCCTCTTCCAAATCATTAATATATATGGTAAACAGTCCAATAAAAAGATAATATAAATCAAAAAAATGAAATGCATGTACGTTGAACCACACAAACAATCAAGCTTATCTACAAACAGAAAACATTACATTGTATTTTAAGCATGCAAGCACGTCACAATTCAACTGACAAAACTTATAAAATTAAAACTCAATCGTAGAGAAGGCCTGAGCTGTTCAATGCTTATACTATTTTGGATTTGAACCATCCATGGTACTTTGCAATTTAAATAGAAATATTAGAATTCAGGTTGTCCACATTCATCAAGTTCATCTAGTTCATGCAGTTGTTAGATTCTCAACCCGGGTCTGAGCAGCTATGCACCAATTTAATACATGACGGCTTTAGATAGGATTTCTATCCTCAGGACCTGTAGTATTCCCACTTTGGCTCTTAGTTCCTTTTTAAAATAAAAAAAGTTTTTATCATTTCACGTGTAAATGAAATTATAAATTCTTAAACTATACAGCAATATTCCTTTCAACTGTTGGTTAGTACTACATCAAAAAGATCAATCTCTGTTTGTCTCTATCAAAGTGAAATTATGAATAATAGGAAAAAGGTTTATAAACCATGAGTTGAGTCATAGGTAGATACAAAATGCTGGAGTAACTCAGCGGGTCAGGCAGCATCTCAGGTGAGAAGGAATGGATGACGCTTCGGGTCGAGACCCCTCTTCAAACTCTCTGAACAGGACCAATTCTCACTACTGAAGGTTTCGTTTGTGCCAACTGATTGTTTGAGCAGCCTAGCAAAACACACGGCTGCTGATGAGACTTTACAATTGCTGTCTGCAGTCATCCAGCGCGGCTGGCCAGACAAACAACACAACACCCCGCTCGAAATCCGCCCATACTTCCTGGTTCGCGACGAACTAGTATTACAGGACAGAATTATTGTCAAGGGCCACAAGGCAATGGTCCCAGCAGCCCTCTGGGATAAATACTTTGACGACATCCACAGGGGCCACCCCGGCGTAGAGGCAACCCTCCAAAGGGCGCAAAGCATGTTTTACTGGCCCGGAATGACCAAATACATACGAGGAAAAAAGAAGTTTGCGCCGTCTGCAAAAGCGTGACGCCACATCAGCAAAATAAGCCTTCACTGCCGCACTCGGTCCCTCCTCTCCCGTGGTCCTCGTTAGCTATCGACATCTTCAACTGGCATGGAAAACACTATCTGATTCTTGTTGACTCTTACTCGGGCTGGTTCGAAATCGATTTACTTCAAACCACTACTTCTGAAGTAGTTATCTAGAAGTTGTAGCGTCACCTCTCCGTGCACGGCTCCCCTGCACATATCCAGTCTGACAACGGCAGACAGTTCACCAGCCAAACTTTTAAAAACTTTGCAAAACGATGGGACTTTCAACATATTACCAGCAGCCCAGAGTTCCCACAGTCCAACGGACTCGCCGAACACGCTGTCCGAAGTGCAAAACAACTTATGGAGCGGTCATACCTTGCCAAATCAGACGTGTACCTGGACTTGCTCAACCTAAGGAATATTGCACGGGATCCCATACTGGGTTCTCCAGCCCAACGACTGATGTCTCGCAAAACCCGTGTCCAAGCAGCTTTTGCAGCCACAAGTTCGTTCCCCACCTGCAGTTCAGAAGCAACTACAATTCAAACGTGACACGCAGAAATGCTTCTTCGACAAATCCAGCAAATCTCATGCACGTGGACAAATGGTCTGTCTCCAGCCAAACAAGAGCTATGCACGTCTGGGACACATCCACGGCCCTGCCAAAGAGCCGCGATCTTAACTGGTCGAAGCGGACGAAGTCATCTACAGACGAAACCGTCAACATATCCTTCCGGTGAAGGAACCGGGTCCTGCGACTCCATATCCTGATGTCTCGCGTTTCGTATACCCTCCCACAGTCGGTCCCGCGTCCCCACTGCCACCTCTCCTTACCACCGCGGTCTTCCCGCGGCGTTTGGCAACTAGCTCGCCTATCTCGTCACCCTCCCTGCCTATCGAGTCGCCAGTCGTTTCCCCATTTCCCTCCCCGGTATCTTCTCCAGTGAAAGGAGGTGAGGCAGACTCGTACCGCACACGGGCCGGACGAGTTTGCAGGTCACCCGTTAAATATGGTGATTTTGTGTAATTTTGCAAATGTATTATTAACATTACACCTATAATGCTTAGCCACCGATGCTTCTTTCGTTTCTACAAGGAAGGATGTAGATTGGCTATTTCATACTAGCCAATTATAGTGTTTGTTAGTAGTGGCTCCGCCTATGACAAATGATAGTGACTCTCATTTTGAGCCAAATGGGCTAATTGGGCCTGAACAGTCCAGTCCTGAACTATTATCTACCTCATTGGAGATCCTCGGACTATCTTTGATCGGACTTTACTTGCTTTATCTTGCACTAAATGTTATTCCCGTTATTGTATACCTGCACACAGTGAATGGCTCGATTGCAATCACGTATTGTCTTCCCCTTGACTGGTGAGCACGCAACAAAAGCTTTTCAATAATCTAAACTAAGATCAATTCAATTAGTCACAATAAGTATGGCTTTGCACATGGCAGGTCATGTCTTATTAACTTGATCAATATTTTTGTGGTGGTGATGTACAAGGGTAGGGCTGTGGATGTCATCTATCTGAATTTTAGTATGGCATTTGATAAAGTTCCTCATAATAAGGTAATGCAGAACATTGATGCACAGGATTCACAATGATTTGCCCAAATGGAATCAGAACTAGCTTACTCCTAGAAAACAGAGGGTTGTGGGGGAAGAGCATTATTCAGGCTGGAAGTCTGTGACCAGTGGAGTTCCGCAAGGATCTATGCTGGGACCACTGTTGTTTATAATATACAGTGCCCTCCATAATGTTTGGGACAAAGACCCATCATTTATTTATTTGCCTCTGTACTCCACAATATGAGATTTGTTATAGAAAAAAAATCACATATGGTTAAAGTGCACATTGTCAGATTTTAATAAAGGCCATTTTTATACATTTTTTTTCACCATATATAAATTACAGCAGTGTTTATACATAGTCCCCCATTTCAGGGCACCACAATTTTTGGGACACAACAATGTCATGTAAATGAAAGAAGTTATGTTTAGTATTTTGTTGCATATCCGTTGCATGCAATCACTGCTTGAAGTCTGTGATTCATGGGCATCACCAGTTGCTGGGTGCCTTCTCTGGTGATGCTCTGCCAATCCTGTATTGCAGCCATCTTTAGCTTATGCTTGTTTTGGGGGCAAGTCCCCTACAATTTTCTCTTCAGCATATAAAAGGCATGCTCAATTGGGTTCAGATTGGGTGATTGACTTGGCCACTCAAGAATTGACCATTTTTTAGCTTTGAAAAACTCCTTTGTTGCTTTAGCAGTATGTTTGGGATCATTGTCTTGCTGTAGAATGAAACGCCAGCCAGTGAGTTTTGAAGCATTTGTTCGAACTTGACCTGATAGGATGTGTCTATACACTTCAGAATTCATTATGCTGCTGCCATACGCAGTTGTATCATCAATGAAGATAAGTGAGCCAATACCTTCAGCAGCCATACATACCCAAGCCATAACACCCCCATCACCGTGTTTCACAGATGAGGTGGTATGCTTTGGATCTTGGGCAGTTCCTTCTCTCCTCCATACTTTGCTCTTGCCATCATTCTGATATAAGTTAATCTTCATCTCCTCTGTCCACAAGACCTTTTTCCAGAACTGTGGTTGCTCTTTTAAGTACTTCTTGGCAAACTGTAACCTGGCCATTCCATTTTTGTGGCTAACGAGCAGTTTGCATCTTGCAGTGTAGCCTCTGTATTTCTGTTCATGAAGTCTTCTGCGGACAGTGGTCATTGACAAACCCACACCTGACTCCTGAAGAGCGTTTCTGATCTGTCGGGCAGCTGTTTGGGGATTTTCTTTTTTATAGAGAGAATTATTTTGTCATCAGCTGTGGAGGTCTTCCTTGGCCTGCCAGTTCTTTTGCGATTAGTAAGCTCTCTCTTTCTTCTTAATGATGTTCCAAACAGTTGATTTTGGTAAGCCTGAGGTTTGGCTAATGTCTCTCACAGTTTTATTCTTGTTTCTCAGCCTCATAATGGCTTCTTTGACTTTCATTGGCTCAACTTTGGTCCTCATGTTGATAAACAGCAATAAAAGTTTCCAAAGGTGATGGAAAGATTGGAGGAAAGACTAGGTGCTGAGAGCTCTCTTATGCCTGCATGAAGGAGGCAATTAAACACACCTGGACGATTACAAACACTTGTGGCCATGTGTCCCAAACATTATGGTTCCCTGAAATGGGGGGGACTATATATAAACACAGCTGTAATTTATACATGGTGAAACCAAAATGTGTAAAAATGGCCTTCACTAAAATCTGGTGATGTGTACTTTAACCACATGTGATTTTTTTTTCTATTACAGATCTCAAATTGTGGAGCACAGGGGGAAATACATAAATGATGGGTCTTTGTCCCAAACATTATGGAGGGCCCTGTATATACAGGTGCACAACCTTTTATCCGAAAGCCTTGGGACCAGACACTTGTCGGATTTCGGAATTTTTCGGATTTCCGAATGGAAGATTTTTAGCGTAGATTAGGTAGGTAGCGCGGGCGGCTTGAAAAGTCTGGATCGGCTGCCTCCTCCCCGGAGACCGGGGAATCATTGTAAATCATTGCATAAATGTTAGTCAGTTATTTTGGAGGGATTTTATGTGAAGGGGGAAACTTTAATTCTTAGTCCCCTACCTGGTCGGAGAGGCGGGGAGCGGGCAATGCCTTACCGGGTCGCCGTGCAGTAAGCTCCGGAGCGCTGTGGCCGCCGACTCAAAACATCGCGGAGCTGGGGGCTGCGGGCGTCCGGCCGCGGGCGGCGCCGGTTGGAGCTCCGACCCCGGCAACTCTACCCCTGGCTGCGCGGCGCTCCAAATCCAGCGCGGCCCGCGGCCGGACGCCCGCAGCCCCAGCTCCGCGAATGTTGGGAGTCGGCGGCGTCGCAGTGCTGGGATACCAGCGGGGAGCGGGCAATGCCTTACCGGGTCGCCGTGCGGTAAGCTCCGGAGCGCTGTGGCCGCCGACACACAACATCGTGGAGCTGGGGCTGCGGGCGTCTGGCCGCGGGCCGCGCTGGATTTGGAGCACCGCGCAGCCAGGGGTAGAGTTGCCGGTGTCGGAGCTACAACCAGCGCCGCCTGCGGCCGGACGCCCGCAGCCCCAGCTGGGAGTTGGCGGCCACAGCGCTCCGGAGCTTACTGCATGGCGACCTGGTAAGGCATTGCCCGCTCCCCGCCTCTCCGACCAGGTAGGGGACTAAGAATTAAAGTTTCCCCCTTCACCCCCCCGCCCCCTTCACATAAAAGCCCTCCAAACTAACTGACTAACATTTAAGCAATGATTTACAGATGTTTAAGTGTCTCCCCGGTCTCTGGGGAGGAGGCAGCCGCTACAGTAGTACAGACCAAAGATCTTATAGTGAAGCTCCGCTATAAGATCTTTGGTACAGACCTGGGTTGACCGTGGGTCGTTTCGGGTCAAGTTTGGCGCCAAACGCGAGCTTTGGTGTGCAGACGACATTTTGGAAAAAATGGCCGGTTTTCGGAGTTTTTCGGTTTCCGGAACTCCGGATAAAAGGTTGTGCACCTGTACAAATACAAACGGCAGATCGAGGAGCATTTTCATAACAACTCCGCCTCCAGATGCATGTGGCAAGGCATTAAGTCCATTGCCGACTACCATAAAGTTAACACCCCCCCCCCCCCCCCCAGACAACGCCTCCCTTCCTGACGAGCTGAACCACTTCTATGCTCGTTTTGACCGGGACAACAAAATACCAGCCATCAAAACTACCCTACCCCCGAACGAACAACCCCTCAGTCTCTCCACCTCTGCTGTACAAGGCGCACTGAGCAGAGTAAATGAGCACAAAGCTGCCGGCCCCGATGGCATCCCCGGGCGTGTGCTCAGGGCATGTGCTGGACAACTATCCCTGGTCTTCACTGACATTTTCAACCTGTCACTGGCCCAGGGTGTCGTCCCTACTTGCCTCAAGACCTCAACCATTGTGCCAGTGCCCAAACAGTCAGCTTCAGGGAGTCTCAACGACTTCCGCCCAGTGGCACTCACCCCTGTCATCGCAAAATGCTTTGAGCGGCTGATCTTGGCTCACCTCAAAGCCAGCCTCCCCCCCACACTGGACCCCCACCAGTTTGCCTACCGGACCAACAGGTCTACAGAGGACGCCATATCTGCGGCCCTACACTCTGCCCTGACCCACCTGGACAACAACAACTCCTACATCAGGTTGTTGTTCATCGATTTCAGCTCCGCCTTTAACACTGTCATCCCCGCCAGCTTGATCACCAAACTCAGCGGACTTGGCATCACCACCTCCCTCTGCAATTGGACACTGGATTTCCTCACCAATAGACCAGTCTGTTAGGATCAACAACCTCACCTCCTCCACTCTAACGCTGTGTGCTCAGCCCTCTTCTCTACTCCCTCTTCACCCATGATTGCATCCCTAAGTATGGCTCCAACGCCATCATAAAATGTGCCGATGACACCACGGTGGTAGGACTGATCAGCGACAACAACGAATCAGCCTATAGGGAGGAGGTCCAGAACCTGGCAGCCTGGTGTGCCAATAATAACCTCGTCCTCAACTCTAAGAAGACGAAATAAATAACTGTTGACTTCAGGAAGAACAGAGGGGGCAGACATACCCCCATCCACATAAACGGGACTGAGGTGGAGCGCGTCTCCAACTACAAATTCCTCGGGGTACACATCTCAGAGGATCTGTCCTGGTCCCTCAATACCACCAAATTGATCAAAAAGGCGCAGCAGCGCCTTTACTTTCTGAGGAGGCTCAAGAAAGCTCACCTGTCCCCCCAGATCCTGTCCAACTTTTACCGCTGTACCATCGAAAGCATCCTGACCACCTGCTTCACGGTATGGTACAGCAGCTGCACCGCAGCTGACAGGAAGGCACTGCAACGGGTGGTGAAAACCGCTCAGCACATCATCGGTGCCCCGCTCCCTGCCATGGATGCCCTCCACCGCAAACGGTGTCTGAGACGGGCCGGGAAAATCATCAAGGTGCCCCTCTCACCCTAACCATGGACTGTTTGCCCTCCTCCCATCAGGGAGGCGGTACAGGAGCCTCAGGTCTCGCACAAGCAGGCTGAGGAACAGCTTTTTCAACAACACCATTACACTGCTGAACTCAGAGTCCCGACGCTAGCCATCCTTAGACTCTCCCACTTGTATACAGTTATCTGCCTATGTATCAGTTTTAATTCATCCACAATCCACACATTGTTAACCAGTATTTTTTTTACTTTTATTGTATGCCAACTTTGTATTTTTATTTTTACTTCTACTATCTTGCACTATGACTATGACCAGACGCTAAACTGCATTTCGTTGTACCTATACTTGTATTTGTTCAATGACAATAAAGTTGAATTGAATTGAATTGAATAAATGACTTGGATGGCAATGTAGATTCGTAAGTTTGGAAAGTTGAATGTAAGAGGAAAGCAAACATTCTGAAGAAGGGTCTTGACCGGAAATATTACCCATTCCTTCTCTCCAGAGATGCTGCCTGTCACTCCAGTATTTTGTGTCTATCTTCAATTAATGGCAAGACCCTTAACAGTATTGATGTGCAGAGGGATCTTGAGGTCCAAATCCATAGCTCCCTGAAAGAAGCAACAGAAGTAGCAAGAGTGGTAAAGAAGGCATATGATAAGCTTGGCTTCATTGGTCTGGGTATTGAATACAAGTAATGTTGCAGATGTATACCACTTTAGTTTGGCCACATTTGGAGTATTCTGTGTAGCTTTGATCCTCCATTACAGGAAGGATGTGGAGGCTTTGGAGAGGGTGCAGGTTTACCAAAATGATACCTGCAATAGTGGGTATTAGCTGTAAATAGGTTAGATACACTTGCACCGTTTTGAGGGGAGACGTGGGAAAATGATATAAAATGACGAGTAGCATAGATAGTGTAGACACAATCAGGGTGGAAATATCAAGCATAGCTTGAAGATGAGAGGGGGACATTTATCAGCGCCATAGGTGGCTGCTATTTGTATACATTGTGTACGCAAGCAAAGAATCTCACTGTGCCTAGTCACATGTGACAATAATGTATTCCAGAACCAGGGGCCACAGTTTAAGAATCCAGAACCTGGGGCCACAGTTTAAGAATCCAGAACCTGGGGCCACAGTTTAAGAATCCAGAACCAGGGGCCACAGTTTAAGAATAGTGGAGTCGGGATATGGGGAGAAGGCAGGAACGGGGTACTGATTGGGGATGATCAGCCATGATCACATTGAATAGTGGTGCTGGCTCGAAGGGTCAAATGGCCTACTCCTGCACCTATTGTCTATTGTCTATTCCTAAATGGGATGTGCAGAGCAATTTTTTGTTTTAGACGGCAGTGGGTGCCTGGAATGCACTGCTTATGGTAGTAGTGGAGACAGATACAATAGTGGCATTTATGAGGCTTCTAGATAGGCACGTGGACATGTAGGGAATGGAGAGATAAGGATCATGTGCAGGCAGATGAGAGCAGCATAGACATTGTAGGCTGTAGGGTCTGTTCCTGTGCTATGTTCGATTCAGTTTTACTTATGGGCCTGTCCCACACGCAACATTTTCTGCGACTGCCAGCACCCGTCATAGGTCGTTGCAGGTTGTCGAAAATTTTCAACATGTTGAAAATCCAGCGGCGACCAGAACAAGATACGACTCTTTGGGCGACTGCTCACGACCATACAGGCTTCACCCCGCGCGCGACATGTCGCCTGTATGGTCGTGAGTAGTCTCCTCAGTCGCCCAAAGAGTCATAGCGTCATTGTGGTCGCCGCTGGATTTTCAACATGTTGAAAATTTTCAGCGACCTGCAACGATCTACGATGGGTGCCGACAGTTGCCGTAAAAGTCGCGTAAGTGGGACAGGCCCATAAATTCCCCACTTTATTGTTATTATAACAGTGGGCAATTGACAAATTATTGTCCCTTTGTCAGGCCAGAAGTCATCTTTGAAGAGTCTTTCATTAGATCATGTGCTAATACACAATTATTCACTTGAAAATAAATTCACAAGATAATAATAACATTAATATCTAGTAGCTAGGCATTGAAGTTAACATAACCAAAACTAAACCTCTAGATCATCTGGATGTGCATTCTACACCTTCTATGATGTTGATATACTGCTGATACTTAACCTTACTCTAGTTCACACTTTCAATAGATCCATCCATCCTGAGTGACATACATCGTGGATTTGAAGAAGGGTCCCGACACGAAAAGTCACCTATCCATGTTCTCCAGAGATAATGGAATTACTCCAGTACTTTAGGCGATTTTTTTGTGCATCATTATCTGCAGTTCCTTGTTTTTACATTAAGTAGACTTGCGTTTCTTTTAAAAATGTCTCAAACGTGAGTTTCCACAATGCTTAAAACCAGACGCCGCTCAACTTTTTTTTCCCTTTTGAGACTATTTCATTTCAGAGCAATTGCCATAATGCCAACAACACGGAAGTCAGTGCATTTCCCTCCCGGGATTTATTATTTAAAAGCTAAGCGTAGGGGCTCTCCCACCAATTGGCCGTACCTACCAGTTGCTACCGAAGTATTCCTGCTCCAGCCCGACCAGGTGCCCCTGCAGCTTGGCCAAAGTTGCCATCTTCCTCTTGTAGTTGTAGTGCGTTGCTATGGAGACGGGAGGAGTCGCCTGCATCATGACGGGCGGGCGGGCGGAGGGAGGGGGACACTTCACATGGTGCAAACTCAACCGGTGTGAAAACACAACTCTGAGCTTCGGTCGCCACGGCTGAAGGAGCATGATTTGATGAAGGCGGCGGTACATCTGAAGAGCGGGCGATGTGAGTGAGGAGGAGGGGGGGGGGGGTTAAAATGGTCCGGGCCTGTTTCCGGTGGACGGGTCGGGGCCTTCCGTGTTCCCTTTACGCCGCTGGCGGCGGCAGAGGCAGATGCAACGTGTTACATCCAAACGGCTCAAAGTTGTCCGTGAGGACCATCAGTCAGTCACAGCACGGTCACCTTTGATGGCCGGTGCGACGGTTGGACTGAATCTGCGTGGTATCGTATCGGCGGTGATTGGTAAGTAGGAGGACGGGGGGGCTGAGCTGAAAGCACCTCATGGTTTCCTTTACATGTGTGAGCGCTCGACCAAGTAGCAGCGGCCAGGGAGGGGAGGAGGGCTGTCCTGTTGTTTTCTTTATCAAAATAAGCATTATTCAATACAGGAAAGGTGCAAAGCATTCTTCCGACATTCTCAGAGGCTATACATACAGTCTGAAGAAAGGTCTCGACCAGAAACGTCACCAATTCCTTCTCTCCAAAGATGCTGCCTATCCAGCTGAGTTACTCCAGCTTTTTGTGTCTTATCTACATACATTCATTGCCGTTTACACAAATCAGACAATTTTACCCCACACCCTTGCCTTCTCATGTGCCCCTCCCCCTGTCCGCGCTGGCTGATTACTATTCAATACCAATTACAATACAATTTACAATTCCCTTCCATCAAATGGTCTGAGACAATCGTATTTATTTAAAAAGTATGGATTGGAAGCCGTACTTGGGTGCAAACACATATGCACACTGTTCCTATGGTGTTATGTGTCACTTTATATGGTTTTGGGTGACTATGTTAATTTCAACACATTGTTGATGTTTAAAATAGTAAACAAACTTGAAAATACTGAGCAATATCTTTTGGCGAGGGAAACAAAGTTACTCTTTTAAATTGATGAACTTTCATTGTTTCCAAGCTGGCCATTATCTGTGAGGAGAGGTTGGACAAACTTTATTGTTTTTTCTTGAATGTCCAAAGCTAAGGAGAAATTAATAGAAATGTATAAAATTATGAGAGGCATATCTCATAGACAGCAAAAACGTTTTCCCAGCGTGGATATGTCAAAGATTAGAGGGCACAGCTTTAAAGTGATAGGGCCAACATTTAAATAATGTGGGGGAAGATTTTATTTTAAAAGCGAGTGGAAGATGCCTGGAATGCCCTAGCAGAGGTGGGGTGGAGGTAAATATGATAGTGGCATTTAATATGTTTTGGAAAGGTACATGGATATGCCAGTATAGATCAGGTGCAGGCAGAGGAGATTACCTTAACTTGCCATCATGTTTGGCACAAATATTGTGGGCCAAAATGCTTGGCCATGTGCTGTACTGTTCTGTGAGACAGCATTTGGAATATTGTGTGTGTTTCTGATCACTCTACTATAGACACTATTTCATTAAGTTGGAAAGAGTGCAAAAAATATCAGCACATCTTCCGTCCCATCAGAGGCC
Source organism: Amblyraja radiata (assembly GCF_010909765.2). Lineage (NCBI taxonomy): Eukaryota > Metazoa > Chordata > Chondrichthyes > Rajiformes > Rajidae > Amblyraja > Amblyraja radiata. Next base: position 36,400 of record NW_022630824.1, on the reverse strand, counting down.
CAAACATTCTCGACCACTGCTACACAACCATTAAAGATGCATACCATTTAAAATCATGACTGCATTTGGAAAATCTGATCATGTGGTTCTGCTTCTACTTCTTCCAGTCCCGCCTCAAGATCCATCTCTTCACCTCTGCCTATCCTTAGCCCCACGTCCCCCTCCCTTTTCATCTGTGCATTAATTGCCTCATATTGTGTTTTGAATTGAATTCTGTCTTTACTTTGTGTACTAGTCATGTCTCTACTATTTATTTCATTCCCCTTACATGTTTTTCCTCTACCTGCTAAATTTTTGTAAGGTGTCCTTGAGACTCTTGAAAGGCGCCCATAAATAAAATTTATTATTATTATTATTATTATTACTTAGAGACATAGAGTGATGCAACATAGAAACAGGCCCTTCTAAACTTTCAGATGGGATAGTTTCAAATAGCATGGAAACATTTGTAGAAAGCACTGTCATGAGGGAGCAAAGGTCAGCAAGAACTAAAGGTAGGCAAGTTCCCACAACATGTTGACCTGCATCCGAGGGTTTTAAAGGAAGCTGCTCTTAAACACTAGATCACATGGGATATTGAGTATAGATTTTGGGATGTTGCGTTACAGTTTTCAGTTGCTGAGGCCACACTTGGAGTATTGTGTTCATATTTGGTCATCCTGCTCTAGGAAAGATGCCATTAAGCTGGAAAGGGCGCAGAGAGGATTTTTTCAAGGATGTTACCAGTACTCAAGGATCTGAGCTATAAGGAGAGTTTGGCCCTATACAACTTTATTCCTAGGAGTGCAGCAGGCCGAGGAGTGTATTATAAAGGTGTATAAAACCATGAGAGGAATAGATAGGGTGAATGCAGAAATACTTTTTCATAGAGAAGGGGAATCAAGAGTTAGAAGGCAAAGGTTTAGAGTGAGAGGGGAAAGATTTAATCGGAACCTGAGGGGCAACTTTTCATGCAGAGGGTGATGGGTATATAGAACACGCTGTCTGAGAAAGTAGTTGAGGCAGGTACAATAACATTTAAAAGACATGTGGACAGGTTCATGGATAGGCAAGGTTTAAAGGGATATGGGCCAAACGTGGGCAGATGAGATTAAATTTGATAGGGGCATCTTGGTCGACGTTGATGAGTTGATCCCTGTTTCCATGCAGTATGAGTTTGCGACTGACGTTTTTCCCCCTTCTGTTTCCTGTGCCCCACCCTCATGCGTACCCATCTCTCCCACTATTCCGTCCTCCCCTGTTCCTTTCCATCTACATCACTTTCTCTAGCTTGAAATTTTGCTCCTCTGCATTCCTTATCCGACACCCTTTTATCCCTTTGTCCACCAATCTGCCAATCAAACCCACCTCACCTGCATCTATTTATCACTTGTCAGGCTATCTTCACCAACCCCTCCCCCACTCCCCCACCCATCTCTCCCACCTCTTTTCCAGCTTTCTCCTCTCTACTACAATCACTGATGAGGTGTCACAATCCAAAATAAAGCCTACGTATGTCCTCCAGAGATGCTGCTTCATTTGCTGAGTTACTCCAGCTCTTTGTGTTTTTTTAAAATCTAAATAGTTTGTTGAGTTTTTGTTTAAAGCTCACCAGCAGATTAGAAAACCAGACATTTTGTTCGCTATTGGCGCTATTGTTCAAAAAGTGGGGAAGACGAAAAGGTGACAGTCTGTTAGTGTAACATCTGTTCTTGGCAAGATGCTGGAATCTACAATCAAAGAAAAATTAACTAGTCATTTAGAGAAGCTTAATGTGATCAAACCAATTCATCATGGTTTTATGAAATGGAAATCATGTTTAATAAATATGCTAGAGTTCATTGGTGATGTACAAGCAGTCTATAGAGGGGAACCTGTGTATATATTGTATTGCAAAAAAAAAAGGCAATTGCATCAATTGGTTAGGAAGGCAAATACATTTTTATTGAATGGGAGTTGGAGTTTAGAAATAGAACATTATTGTTACAATTGTACAGGGAAACATGACATCACATCACAGTATCATATGCGGATTTAATGCCCAGATTTAAGAAGACAATATATCGGCAAAGATGTTATCCAAAGGGATTCACCAGGCTAATTCTTGGGTTGCGAGAATTTACCTATCGTCAGCATCTAAAAAAAATCTACATCTTTAGAGTTTAGAACAATATGAAGTGATCTTATAGAAACATAAAAGATCGTTGGAAGCATGAAGGTAGAATTCTTGAATAAGGGGACATGGTTACCAGAATAGGGAAATACATTTAAAACTGTCGGGACAATATCTTGGAATTCTCTACTTGTGGGGGTTAAATCTTTAGAGATATTTAAAATGAAAGTAGATTTTTTCTTGAAAAATCAGCGAGTTGAAGGCAACAAACAAAAGAGGCCTGAGTAGATCAACCATGATCATTTTGAATGGCAGGCTTGAGAGGCCAAGTGGTCTACTATTTTCTTATGTTTAGAGCATTACAATCATACATTATTTGTGGTAGTATTATATTTTTAACTTATTGTGTGCAGATGTATAATTAATGAAAGATTAAAATTAGACTTGTATTTGTGATTAAAACAGTGACTCCAAATATTATTCCTTGAATGTAATTGCACGTTGATTTATGATGTTTATTGTATCTATTTTAAGGCCTTATAAAAGAATGGATGAGCTGGTGCAAGATCTAGTCTCTGATCTGGAGGAAACTTCTGAGCACACACAAAAGTATGCCAATTTTGAAGATGAAGCCTCCCACAACTCAACATCGTACTTACTGATGCCTCAGGCTAGGAAGCGGAGAGTCGGGAGGAGACGAATGGACATTGAACATCGGATCTGGGAATTTGGTCAATGCATGAGTGATGTTTCTGAATCTAGCCTGGAGGGCACAATTCATGACTACACAGAAAATAACAATTGCAATGATTCGGATGACCATCTCTCAGTTGCCAAGCGTCTGTCTTCCCTGAACGTGACAGCAATCAGACGGAAAAGGCAATCCTGGCATGAGTCAGATTCCATCACGGATAGCAACTTAATTGGTAGATCTTTGCAAAGGAGAAATATGGTCAAACGTATGGCTATAGATTCACCAGCAGAGGTCAGCAATACACTTCACCCATTGACCCAGGGCAATGTTCCAGCCGCAAGCCCAGAAAGAAGCCAAGTACAAATAAGCCAGCTCCATTTCCATTTCCAAGTCCAGGACATCAGCAAAGACAAGATCATCAAGCCAAAGCGACTGCAAGTCCCAGATGAAGGAGTTGGTGTTGAAAGTGAAGAAATATGCAACACAAATAGAGACAAGATGGAGTATGAGGAGCAGAAAGTCTCAGATGATAGCATGAGTGACAGGTTATTAAGATTAATTATCGGGCTCCCTATCTGGAGCCAAGTTGTTGTATTTAAATATAACTGCAGAGTTTGAAATACTTTTGAATTGCCAGTACTTCTTCACATTTAATTTTTAAACCTACACACCAGGGAACACTGAATCACAATAAAACTATGTAAAGTCCGAATTAATTTCTGTCCAGCTACAGTTGAATAGAGACAAGATGGAGTATTGTCAGCATCTAAAAAAAATCTACATCTTTAGAGTTTAGAACAATATGAAGTGATCTTATAGAAACATAAAAGATCGTTGGAAGCATGAAGGTAGAATTCTTGAATAAGGGGACATGGTTACCAGAATAGGGAAATACATTTAAAACTGTCGGGACAATATCTTGGAATTCTCTACTTGTAAGGGTTAAATCTTTAGAGATACTCCCCTTCCTCCCCTTCCTTAACCCTCTAGCTGTCTCCTCCCACCCTCCCATCCGCCCGCCCTCGGGCTCCTCCTCCTCCTCCCCTTTTCCTTCCTTCTCCCCCCCACCCCCCATCAGTCTGAAGAAGGGTTTCGGCCCGAAACGTCGCCTATTTCCTTCGCTCCATAGATGCTGCTGCACCCGCTGAGTTTCTCCAGCAATTTTGTGTACAGTTGAATAATAGTTGTGTTTGTCTTGGCACTAGGACACTGATTTAGATTTTTTTTACTGTTGTTATTCAAACCACTTGCAATAAATGGGCTGTTATAAAAGTTCATTGCTCCTGTATGTAGAATTACTAGTGCATAGAAAAAGTATTTCAATCCCTTTACAGATTACTTTTAGTATTAATGCAAACAACTGAAGAAACTATCGTAGTCATTTTTAAATTGATAATGTTCAAGGAACTATAAAGTTGCCTTTAAGCAACTGATTTCTACCTATCTCTGCCTTCTGGTTTGCATGAAATGCCTTATTTTTTGGACCTTTGCTATTCTTTCAATCATTGGCCCATTCAAACTGCTAAAATGTAAGAATGATTCTTATCACATCATTCCTTCTTGGAATGTGCTGCTACGTCTCTGGAATCTTCTGAATATCTTTCCTTGTTTCATCCATTTCATCTTTAAAATCCTCAGGCTGTTCTTCCCATTGAGATATCCATGTGACTTGTTCCCTTCAATCTCTTTACCCATTGGTGTAAACATCTCTCATGTCAAATCACAATCCTGTCCCCTTTCATGCTTTTTGTATTGCCCTTGGAGAATAACTGACGATCACATTAAAGTGTGCATGTCCATAATGCCAGATCTCTCATCCTTGAACTTTTAAGTCCATATGAGCTTTGTGGCGGCCAACTAATTTCTGGATCTGTTTGGAGCATAATTGAATCCTGTTTTCTGCCAAAGCTGACTTTTTCTGAAAATATCCAGAAGAAAACTTTGAAACTCTCTTTCTGTTCCATCTTCACCCACATTTCCACAAGACTGTGTGTTAGCTTCTGACCTGGCACGGAACCCTCACTATGATCTAATTTTGGTCTTGCTTCACTTCATCTTCTCTGATTTCAATTTTCCCTTGATATGTGTTGAAGCATATACACATGAACAGTGCGAAGAAAGGTCCTGACCTGAAATGTCACCTATTCATATTCTCCAGGGATGCTGCCTGACCTGCTTAATTACTCTGGCACTTTGTATCTTCTCTGATATGCGTTTCCGTGACCATATTCCTGCCAAACTACAGCCTAGCCACAAATTACATCCTCCCTGGACAATCATGGTGTACTGTTCCTCCTCATTCATTTCAGTCTTTTAGCATCAAGAACCACAACATCTTTCTTCTTTGTCCAAGTAAGTAGGACTTTCCAGGTCTAGGTTAGTTTAATTTAGTTTATTATTGTCGTGTGTACCAAGGCACAGTGGAAATCTTTTGTTTGCATGCTATCCAGTCAAAAGATTACATGAATACCATCAACCCGTCTACAATACCAGACAAAAGGTACAACACTTAGTGCAAAGGTATAAAATTGAATAAAGTCAGATTAAAGATAGTTCAGAGGTCTCCAATTATATAGATAGGTGGTCAGGACTGCACTGCACAGAACTGATGAGATGACCGGTCAGTTGCCTGATAACAGCTGGGAAGAAACTATTCCTGAATCTGGAGGTATGTGTTTTCAACCTCTGTACTTCCTGCCTATTGGGAGAGGGAAAAAGAGGGAGTTCCCCAGCAAAATAAAAACATGTAAATGCTGGATATCTAAAATAAAAACTGAAAATATTGGAAAAACTCAGCAGATTGGGTCAGGCAGCAACAGTTGGAAAGAACAACTGTTATTCAGGTTTACCTATGCCGTTGTAGGTTAACAAATTTTAATCTATCAGTGATTTTTTTTTTCTTCTTCCCCAGCTTTATTTTCTTTGATGTGTAGCAGATCCATCTTTTTTTTCCAACCACCTATATATAGCAATGTTACAAAATTTTGAGATTTTAAAAATCAAGTCTGTAATTTATCCCATCAGATAAAGCATAAAAATAAGTTTAATTTGACACCTAATTCACTTTCATATCTCAAGTATTTAAAAAGTTATGGCCATTTTCATACTGGGAAATTAGCATCTTGTTCCCTATTGATTTTCTATGGACATAACAAAAAAGCTGTGATCGTGAACAGTCAAAAGCCCATAACTTTCTTAAAAATTAAGAGAACTGAATGAAATTTTCAGTTATCATAGATTGAAGCATTCTGAAACAAATATAAAATAATCTTACTTGGATGACCTGAAATTAAAGCATATAATTAGTTAGTTACCTAATTGTAGCTAATTTCAGACTTCAATTACTAGATCTAAACATCTATCCATTTCTTAATAAATGATTAACATTTTTAAATAGCCTAAATGTCCAAATAATATTCACAAATAATTCACAATAAAACATGATTTTTAAATCTCATTTACATTAATTTATAGACCAAATGGAAGGAATTTAGTGTTTAATTGCTGTAAATAAATGCCCATTTAAATCAGCTTTCCAGTGGGTCCCTGTGGAACGCGCTGGTTTAGAACGTTCACATTGCGGTGGATTTGTGCCCCAAATGCCCGGAAAAATATTGCGGGATATAATGGGCCCAAAATGAGCTACTCGCAATATTAAACTTAGTATAAAGGGATCTTTAGAAGCCCTTTTTAATGTAAAAATATACAACCTAACTTCTGCTATTTGCTTTATGAGACCCAGCGGTTGCTGGCGGTCGCGGGTTTAGAGATTGATTTTTAAACTACTATAACTATTATTCAAGGCCTTTAAACCTAATAATAGCTTTTGCGACGGGGTCTTCCAGCGATTTTTCGTTAATAATTAACTAGGCTGAACATTTTCGATTGGAACAGCTTAGAGAAAATCGCGTTTTAAACCCGCCCCCTCTAAACGGCGCCAAAATCGCGCACACTTGCAGCGACAGATTTTCAACGACGCTTCAGGTAGGCTTTGCAACATACCTACTATATATATCCTTAGATATAGTATGATTCAACAACATAATTTTGGGTTCCACGTGTATGTTGACAGCACCACAATCTACCTTGTCATCATCACTGTCTACTGCCCTATTGTTGCTTGTGTATTCATTCAGCATTTTTTTTTTTCCAATTAAGCATTAGAAAGACAAAAACTAATTTATTTGGCCTCAACACAAACTTGTTCCTAGCAACTGTTTCCTCCATCTTTCAGAATGTTTGAATTTGATTTTGTATTTGTCACTAAAATCTAGCTTCCTTTAATTCTTTGGCAGCAGTCTGTGCTTGACACCTTATCCTGTCCATAACTTTAACTAGCTGTTTGTACTTCTCTAATATCACTTGACTATGCTCTCAATCAGTCTATTGTAAAAACTCTTATCCATCCTATTTACACTTCCTAACTTGACTATTCCAATGTGTTTCGAAACCTAACGTTTTTCTTCTTTCTAAGACCATTCTCAAAAGCCAATTCAGTGACAAAGTATTTGATCAGCTCTTGTTCGTTGGTTCAGTGCAATTCTTTAATCATATTCTTGAAAAACAGATTTGTGATGCTAAAGATGTGATGTCAATAAATGTTATTGTTAAAAAGGCCAAGATTAGAAACTTGGGTTTATGAAAAGACATTTTTTTGTAAATACTGCCAGTGGTGATTTAAGTACCACAAACAATTATTAGTAACTATTTTCCAATTTCCCCTACTTTTCTGATGTTGCTGAATGATATCTGCACATTATCTAAAGGATCAATCTATAAGTGCAGTAAGCCTTCATATTCATGATGGAATATTAACTGTAATATACTTCACAAGTACCCCTGATCCTATTCTCATTTGGTGATAACATATATTTATATATTAGGAGATATTGGATGGAAACCAAAAGTGGGAACCAAGTTGTATCTTTTTTAAATCTTTATTTGTGATATTAGGTGCAACAATGTAAACTAAGATATCTTTATTATAACCAAAATCAGCTAGTACAGTGCAGCTCAAGTATTGATTGTGGATCATACTGGTTTGCATGTCTGGTGGAAACTACATTTAAGAAATGTGGCCAAAATGTGGGATATGCTTTTTTCCCCCCTCAAAGTCATGGAGTTGTACAGCAAGAGGACTCCTGCCCACCACATTTATGCTGACCTTTTTTCCCCATCTTCACTAATCCCACATGCTTACATGATGTCCTCATACTTCTATGCCATCTTGTATTTGATTTCATCATGTCTGGCAGTAGATGGGGTAATAGTGCTCAATCATTTAATCTTTGTAGAAACCAGAATATAGTGTTTTATGTTTCATTCTACTTGGACTGCAATAATAAAACTCTGCTAAAAACATAATTCCCCAAGTAATTCACTTGAATTCCCTCGGTTTTAAGAGATCTTTCAAAAGATGTATGGTAAATGAAGCTGTAAACATAATACTAATGCAGTATAGTATCTGAAAGTATTAAGCAGTTATCAATAGAACAGCTGATTTGAACTGTCGACAGAGCTTTGTAGAGTTAACTTACTTAGAAATTGATTAGTTACCACTCAGCAACTTTCAGTCAGTAATGCTTAGTGGTTATCGCTCTTCATCAGAAAGTTATCAGCTTCTGTACGCACCAGTCAAATATTCTGTGTGTGGCATGGCATAAGATGGCTGCAGTTTGCTTGGATTACAGATAACTGCTGACATGCTTGGACCAATTTACAGTACTGGAACACCTGAGCTTATGGTTAGAAATATGGGGTAGTAGTGACCCTTTGGCAGCAGGCCTCATCCATCCAGTCTAGGCAGGAGGCACGCCACAATGGTAATTACCTTGGAAGTACTATTTTGACAACACAGATATGTGTAAGTAATCATTTTCCCCCCCACACAGATGAGATGTCACCTGGAGGGCTGAGGAGTATGAGAGTGTTTACAGTTCAGCATGTGACCTAATTCTGGTTTGATTTAGAACACAGCAGTCAGCAGGATTTTTCAATAAGTTTTGGGCAAGCAGGCAACTTTTTAAAAGTAGAAGAACTTTACTGCGATGGTAGATGTGACAGTTGGGAAATATTGAAGCATGTCGAAAATGGGATATAATTCTTAAGTTTTGCAAAGCATGTGCCGAGTACAGAACGTGCTTAAGCTCTACAGAGTTTGTGTTATGCATGATATGGAATAATATAGATTACCGGTCCAAAGAAACTATAAAGAAGCCATTATTTTGGCATTGAAAAGTAAATACAAATCTTGAGAGAGTGAATGCCAGGAACTTTTATTTACATTTATTATCTGAATGGGGCTTAGAAAATACTTTTTTGGTTGTTTAACCTTATGACCACACTAAATCACTAAATATAAATACTTTAAAGCAGTGATATTGAAAATCAGATTAGTGAAGTAATAATTACCTGCAAAAATGATGAGTGTTTGACATAATGTTTTTTAATTCGATCTGCTTCTGAACAAGAATGCAATTAACATGGATGCATTGGTATTCAAACTGGACATCCTCAACTGTCAATCCTCAAATAGCAATATATCAGTCTCTATAATCGGAGTAAGATTTGAAAAAATATAAATGCTTATCATATGCGTACACAGGACATGATAGAGACATTGTTTCTTTTAATCAATTTGTATTGACCAAATCCTTTCATATGGAATTAAGAAAAATAGCAGCCTATCATTACTTGTATTTATAAATAGTTGGTGCTGTGCTATTGTTTCTAATGATTCAACTAAAACCAGTGACCGTCTGAGACCAGTGTCATTGTGATTGAAACAGTGATAGTAGCTTAGCCTTGAATAATGTACTTGCACCTAAAGTATTTCATTGTTAATGTAGCAAAATTAAATGAGCTTCACTTTAAGCATTCGTTTATCTTGGCTTCAGTGCAGTTAAAATAGTGTCCGGGGGGCTCTGTCCTGTGCACGGCTGCCCAGCCAGCAGCTGTCTGTCTCTTCATCTTTTTATTTTTTATTTTAGTTAGTTAAGTGTTTTGTTTGGAGGTCTAGACTTTTTTTATGTGGGGGGGGGGGGGACCGCCCAGAACCTCTGCTTCGGCGGCGGCACAGCGCTGGAGCGCTATCGCGGAGCGGGCGATGCCTTGCCTGGGTCCCCGCGCTGGAGCTCCGGTGAGCTGAGACCGCCGGGAACAACATCGCGGAGCTGCGGGACTGTGGAGCGACCAGCTGCGGGCGGCGGCGCTGAACTTAACATCGGGAGCCTGGGATCTCTAGATGAGATCGCCAGTTGTGGAGCTCCAACCGGCGCGGCTTTGTTGGCTTCGGAAGCTGCGGCCTCCAGTGCGGAAGTGGCCGTTCTAGGGTTCCCAGGCCGCTGGGAGGACTCTCCCGACGCCGGAGCAACATCACCCGGCGAGAACGGCCAGGAACATCGGGCCTCCGTAGAGGCAACTGTGGAGGCCTCAATAGGCCCGACTATGGGTGAACTGGGGTTGGGGACTGGACTTTGTGCCTTCCCTCATGGTGGGAGCCATTGTGGGGGGATGTTCTATGTGTTTAAGACTCTCATTGGTGTTATGTCTGTATTCTTTTTTTTGTGTGCTGCAAAATGGCAAAAAGCATTTCACTTCACTACACCTGGGTGTATGTGAATGTGACTAATAAAATACCTTTGATACTTTGAAATAATTGAAAATAGTGTTTTCATAGGAATATATCTTTATGAAATGCTCAAAAATTTAAATGTGTATGTAAATTATGTGTCATTGCCCCGTTAATGTTTTATTGTGTTAGGAAACAAAATGTAATAGCATTATTTGCTGCATGATATATTTAAAGTAACTTTGGGTGATTATCTGAGCCATATTGATCCAAAACATTGTTTTGACCAATCTTAGTTGACATTTTAGTTAGGTAATTTGAAGTCTTGCTTTCACGTTATCTATGTTTGCATGTATTGTAGGACCATGGGAGCAGGTGTAAGCCAGTTACTCTCTTAAATCTGTTCCATCATTCAACATGATTCTTAATCTACATAGTACACCTTACCTTTCCCCAAATCTTTTAATACATTTAGTTAATAAAAATATATAATCTCATAATTCTTAGATTTTAAACATCAAACTTTACTTGGAAACAATTGCTATTCTTGGGATAAATGACCACTTCTTTTGCATGTGGATGTGTTTACCTCTGATTCTAACTTTAACAATATATCTTCTACTCGGAAATAATTACTCTCGTGCTTTCCTTTCTGTAATTAATCTATATAGCAAATAAATGGGCCCTGGATCATGCCAACTAGCATGGCAAAAAAAAACATTTGATGGAGACAAATAATGAAATACATCAATTGTCTCAGAACCCCTAGTTGTAGCCCCTGGCTTACTGCCAGTGACATATTAGATTTCTGTAGTTTCATGAGGCAAAATAATATGCACTGAAGCAAATGGAATTGTTATATTTGCACTTTATACAAAAAAAATCATCTTATTTTGCCCAGATCTTTGTCAGATTCAACTTCCATCTGACTGCAGCCTTGTCTATTTAAAATTTTATGATTCTGACATCAATTATTCTTTTGATCTATTCTTTTTCTTACTACAGTGAATCGAGCAGCCTCAGCAGCAGCGATCTTGGCTTGTTTACCAATGATGAAGGAAGGCAAGGTATTAGTTGCGTTTTTGTCTTCATTGAAACCATGAAATTATAATTTTGCCTTTTGTATGTTAGTGTACATTAGCAACAAACATTTGTGATTAAAAACAAGTATTCAGCATAAAAAACATTGCTTAGAAATCTGTTTCCCTCCACCCCTCCATTAACAGTGCCATTACACTCTATTCTACCCTTCGTGATGATCAAATACTTGTTTACATTCATCCCTTTTTTCCCCCCACATCCCCAGCATCTCCTCCAGATTCTACCATTTATTCTCTACGATACGATAGAACTTTATTTATCGGAGGGAAATTGGTTTGCCAATAGTCATAAAACACAAGATACACACTATCCACGATAGCGATATCCACGCTAGCAGTAATTTACAGTGGTAAATTGATTTACTAACTATCCCATGTTTGGGATTTGAAAGGTAATTGGAGCTCCTAGAGGAAACCCATGTAGTTACACGGAGAACTTGCAATTTCCACAAAGACCAGGAGCACTGGAGCTGTGAAACAGTAATTGTAATATGTGTAACACTGTTGCACAGTATATATTGGGCACAACTAAATTTCATCATTATATCTAGTTTGTGCTTATTTTTCATGTTGTATAATCATAGAATAAGCTACAGTATCTGGATTTACATGGATTGATGTGTTCAAATTACAGACCAATCACAATATATTGGACGAAAAATAGTTGGCCTCTCAAATCGAGGCCTGCTTACAGTCAAAACTATTTATGTTCCTCATTGGTATACAATATTCTAATAATGTAACAAGTTAATCAGGAATTAACATAGTAATGTAACAAGTTAACAAAACAGATATAATATGTTAATTCCTCATCACTTCATGCATCCATTCATTTTGCAATTATATTTTCTGCTGAATGTGTTGGTAATGGTTGCTGTGCTATTCACTGCTATTGCTAGGTGCTACACCTAGGAGGTACAGTGGCTTGCAAAAGTATTCATACCCCTTGAACTTTTCCACATCTTGTCACGTTACAACCACAAACGTAAATGTATTTTATTGGGATTTTATGTGATAGACCAACACAAAGTGGCGCATAATTGTGAAGTGGAAGGAAAATGATACATGGTTTACAAATTTTTTTACAAATAAAAAACTGAAAAGTGTGGCGTGCAAAAGTATTCAGCCCCCTTTACTCTGATACCCCTAAATAAAATCCAGTGCAACCAATTGCCTTCAGAAGTCACCTAATTAGTAAATAGAGTCCACTTGTGTGTAATCTAATCTCAGTATAAATACAGCTGTTCTGTGAAGGCCTCAGAGGTTTGTTAGAGAACATTAGTGAAAAAACAGCATCATGAAGCCTAAGGAACACACCAGACAGGTCAGGGATAAAGTTGTGGAGAAGTTTAAAGCAGGGTTAGGTTATAAAACAATATCCCAAGCTTTGAACATCTCACGGAGCACTGTTCAATCCATCATCCGAAAATGGAAAGAGTATGGCACAACTGCAAACCTGCCAAAACATGGCCGTCCACCTAAACTGACAGGCCGGGCAAGGAGAGCATTGATCAGAAAAGCAGCCAAGAGGCCCATGGTAACTCTGGAGGAGCTGCAGAGATCCACAGCTCAGGTGGGAGAATCTGTCCACAGGACAACTATTAGTCGTGCACTCCACAAATCGGGCCTTTATGGAAGAGTGTCAAGAAGAAAGCCATTGTTGAAAAAAAGCCATAAGAAGTTCCATTTGCAGTTTGCCACAAGCCATGTGGGGGACACAGCAAACATGTGGAGGAAGGTGCTCTGGTCAGATGAGACCAAAATTGAAGTTTTTGGCCTAAATGCAAAACGCTATGTGTGGCGGGAAACTAACACTGCACATCACCCTGACCACACCATCCCCTCTGTGAAACATGGTGGTGGCAGCATCATGCTGTGGGGATGCTTTTCTTCAGCAGGGACAGGGAAGCTGGTCAGAGTTAACGGGAAGATGGATGGAGCCAAATACAGGGCAATCTTGGAAGAAAACCTGTTAGAGTCTGCAAAAGACTTGAGACTGGGGCGGAGGTTTACCTTCCAGCAGGACAACGACCCTAAACATACAGCCAGAACTACAATGGAATTGTTTAGATCAAAGCATATTCATGTGTTAGAATGGCCCAGTCAAAGTCCAGACCTAAATCCAATTGAGAATCTCTGGCAAGACTTGAAAATTGCTGTTCACAGACGCTCTCCATCCAATCTGACTGAGCTTGAGCTATTTTGCAAAGAAGAATGGGCAAACATTTCAGTCTCTAGATGTGCAAAGCTGGTAGAGACATACCCCAAAAGACTTGCAGCTGTAATTGCAGCGAAAGGTGGTTCTACAAAGTATTGACTCGGGGGCTGAATACTTTTGCACGCCACACTTTTCAGTTTTTTTATTTATAAAAAAATTTGAAAACCATGTATCATTTTCCTTCCACTTCACAATTATGCACCACTTTGTGTTGGTCTATCACATAAAATCCCAATAAAATACATTTACGTTTGTGGTTGTAACGTGACAAAATGTGGAAAGGTTCAAGGGGTATGAATACTTTTGCAAGCCACTGTATATTATCAGCAGATATTTTGTGGGAACTATTACCATTATAAATGCTAACATTTTCACATTTAATATGGAGGGCATGAAACATTCCTTTGTAAATTTATCACTTTGTAATTACATGTCGCTACCAGCAATGGAGCTTTCGTTTCACAGTTTTACAAGGAACTACAAGGAAACTCCTAAGATCCAAGAAAATTTGTTTTCTAAAATTCTAAGCAGTTAAGAAATGTCTAATTATATAAAATGAAAGGGATTGTGATATCAAAGTTAATCATATCTTTACATTTTAGTCCAATTAGACCCCAAACTATAATCATGCTTGGTCAATGTTTCAATCAAGACATTATTTGGTCCCTGAACACTATTACAGCAAATAAAGTTGTGAATATGGTGCTGTTTTTTTTCTAAGTGTATGGTTTATTCACATGCCCTTTTCTTGTAACATTTTCCTCCAAAATAAAAGTTAAAAACCTAATTCAGAGTAAATTTCATTAACAATTTGTATCTCAATACCTTGGTTGTGTGTATGCCTTTTCCATATATCCTAAACATATAGAAAATGTGTTGATTTTTGTAGGAGCAGGAAAGGATGTGGAACTAAAACGTGTACATGGAATTGATGTATAGATCAGCCATGATCTTAATGAATATTACAACAGTGATAGTATTACAACAGTGAATAGTATCCTTCTGTTCTTGCATTTCTAGTAGATAGCTTTGCAATGAAAATGGGAGATCTATGGGATTGTGCATCCAGTGCATATCTATCTTCCTCAAATAAGATTAAAACCCCACAGAGTATTCCAGGTGTGATCTTGATAATACTTCATATAGTTGTTCACAACTTATAGGAGTAGAACGAGGCCGTTCGGACCGTAGAGTCTACTGTGCCATTCAATTATGGCTGATCTCTGCCACCTAATCCCATTTTCCTGCCTTATCCTCATAACCCTTGACACCTGTCTCCACATAACCCTTGGCTTTCCCACATCTATTTTACCCCAACTCTTTTGCAATGAAAGTCAAAGTTATCTTAATTGATACCTTAAGCATTTTCCAAGGTTTTTTTGTAACATGATGCATTTTAGTTGCTATTTCAAAGTGCCACATTAGAAAAGTTAGTAAACCTTCCCATCCCACATCATATATTCAATATTCCTTTGGGATTTTGACCAGATGTACTAAAAGAATAACAAATCTGTGTATTATGGTAAGTTTAAGATCCTGTAGAACAATGGACTTTGGGTTTTTGCTTTGTTTTGCACTAATATTGGGCGATTTATCATTTATTGATTGTTTTATTTTGTTATCTATTGAGTACTGTTCACAGACCTGTAATGCTGCTGCGAGTAAGAATTTCATTGCTACGTTTCAATACATATGACAATTAAGCATATTCACTCTCATGAGCTTGAGTGCACATTTCTATCCATGAGATGTCTAAATTGGTTCTTAATTTGTTTTTAGACTATCTATATTCTATTCTATATTCTATCTATATATTACTAGAACTCTCATCTTGTTTGTACCTATATTTGTATATATATATATATATCTTGTTTGTACCTATATATATTTGTACTTATTATTTGCGCAAAAACGGTACACGATAGCGCAACAATTTTAGGCCCACTTTACTCACCATTGTCCTGGGATGTGCAGAGCTGCCAAGTAGTACAGATTTTCTGTATTTTGTATGGAAATGCGATTAGAATATGGATGTACGGTTTTGTGTTGTTAAATACGGATTTAAATACGCAGTTCAGTTCAGTCTGAAGAAGGGTCTTGACCAGAAACGACACCCATTCCTTCTCTCCAGGCTGCCTGTCCCGCTCCAGGTTTAAACAGAGCGCTGTCAGTTTAACGCGTGGGAATTTAAACGAAGAGCTGTCGGCTACAGCGCTACCAGCTGGAGCGCTATGTGCTTTAAACATAGCGCTGTGGGCTTTACACATAGCGCTATGGCCACTGCGCTATGGGTCACAGACTGTTCAGGAAAATTCTCGTTTAACAATGAGTCTTTGGAATTCTCTTTCTCAGTGGTAGTTGAGCCTTTGATTATTTTCAGGCAGTGGTAAAATTCTGGATACGCCTCGTGGTGAAAGGTTACCAGTGGGATTGCAGTTACATTGGGATTGGCCTTGATTTTACAGAATGGGGAGTGGGCTCAAGGGGGAAGAGAGGGAGGGGTGGAGAGAGGGAGAGGGGAGGGAGATGAAGAGAGGGAGGGAGAGAGGGAGGATAAGAGGGAGAAAAAAGGAAGGAGAGGGAGGGTGGGTGAGAGGGAGAGAAAGGGTGGGAGGGAGAGGGAGGGAGGGAGGGCGAGTGGAATGGAGAAAGGGATGGAGGGCGAGTGGGATGGAGAAAGGGATGGAGGGAGAGAAGAAGGAGAGAGAGAGAGAGAGCGAGGGAGGGACTTCCAAAATGGCTTCTACATCATCATCTGGTGCTAAAAGCAGGAAGCAGCTGTTCAAACAGCAGTATACAAAGAGATGGCAATGAATGCCTGTCAAGTAAGGTGCGTAGAAGACATGTCAATTGGTAGCAAAGTTATGCACTCTTGTACTCTTACATGGGTGTGACTGCAAATAAAAATAAAAATAAATTTCAGCAAAATGGCACCGCATAAAAATAATGATTTCCTCAGCAAAATACTGATTTTCAGGTGCTAGAATACTGAAATGCTCTGACAAAACTTGGCAGCTCTGAATGTGCAGTATCAATTTTCATTCAGATGTTATATTTTACATTATTGATGTTTAAAACTTTAAAAAAAAATTTAAACGGTGCCCACACTCGCCGTCTTTATTTTACACGCATCACAAAGGGCTCCCAAATAGTCCTCGGCCGCGCCTGCGCAGTTGGGGCCTTTCCCCATTTTCAGATCGCCATCTTTTTTCTTCGCATCTACTTGCGTGGCCTCACAACGGGGACCCAACGGTTCCACGAGTAAGTTTCCTTCTATTTTACAAACACTTCCCCGGGTCCTTTCTGACCACTGAGCTGGGGTTGGATCCGGTCCGGGGACAGGGAGAGGCCCTATCGGGGACCCGGGCGCTGGGACTGGTCTGAGGACGGCGGTGCTGCTGATCTGGGCCCGCGTGGAAGGAGAGGATATCGGAACCCAGGGCAAGCACTAGGCCGCAGCCTCGGCCTCTCCCTTCCCCGGCTCCAGGCCGCTAGACCCGTCCACCCTGACAGGCCCCGCCTGAAGTATAACTTCATCGCCGACAAAACGGGGCCGGCGGCGGTTTACATCGAGATCCTGAGGAGGGAGAGTGAAAGGATTGAGGGAGAGGAGGGGGTAGGGAGGGAGAGGGAGGTGTAAGTGGGGGGGGGGGGGTTGAGGATGGGGGAGGGAGGGAGGTAGGGAGTGGTGGATAAAGGGAGAGGAGGACAGTGGGGGAGGGAGAGTGGGGGTGTTGGATGGGGGAGGTGAGTGGGGGAGCAGGAAGATGGAGAGGAGGGGGGTAGGGAGGGGAGAGGGTTATGGATGGAGGGAGTGACAGGATAGGGGAAAGGAGAGGGAGTGGGGGAGGGGAGGAGGAGAAAGAAGAGGGAGGGTGAGGAGGAGGGGGAGTGAATACTTGGGGATGAGGGGGAATTGAGGTGGTTTGGGGTAGGAAAAGGGATGGCGAGGTAATAGAAATATTAAACGAAAAGTTATTAACTTGAACTTAATTTCTGCCATTAGTGCGGGCCCGTCTGTCGTGTATGCGCACTTTGGTGAACTATTGCGTTGGTGGAAGCCGCCAAAACGGTACACACGATAGCGCTACAATTTCTGGCCCACCTTACTCACCATTGTCCTGCGGTGTGCAGTAGCAGATTTCGTTCAGATTGATGTTATATTTCACAAGTTATTGACATTTAAAACTTTAAAAAACACTTTTCCACTTGCAGAGCCGAGTGTTCATGAATCTCCGCCAAAACGGTACATGATAGCGCCACAATGTTTGGCCCACCTTACCATTGTCCTGGGGTGTGCATTAGCCAAATTATTGACATTTAAAACAAATTAACTTAAAACAGCGCCCCCAGCCGCACCCACGCATTTGGGGGAGGGTTCTCGTGTGTGTCACAACGGGGATCTCTGGGGTCACAACGGGAACCTCTGGCACCACAACGGGAACCCGTCAGCCGCGCCTGCGCAGTTGGGTTCTTTGCCGATTTTCAGATCGCCATTTCTTTTCCCATACAATACAATCAATACAATCAGTTTTATTCGTCACTTGCACATAAAGTACAAGTGAAATGAATTTGCCAGCAGCGGTACAATGAAAAAGAACACACAAAAACACAATAAAAATTTAACGCAGACATCCACCACAGCATTCATCACTGTGGTGGAAGGCACAAAATTTGGCCAGTCCTCCTCCATTTTCCCCCGTGGTCGGGACCTTAACCCTCCGCAGCCGCCGCTGCGAGCATCCAGATGAATGAAAGTCAAGGTAAGTCCTGAATCGGTGCCTCCCCCACTGGAGACCGCGGCTTCAGGTTGGTGTAGGCCGCAGGCCGGCGGTCGGAGATTTAAAGTTTGCGCCGCAGCCAGAAGCACCGCAGACTGCAGGGCCGGCAGTCGAAGCTCCCCTCCAGGGATCCCCGGCGAGGGACCTCGCTCCTGATGATAAGTCCACGCCGCGCCCGCGATAGAAGTTGGCCGCGGGCCAGCAGTCGGAGTCTCCCGGGTCCCCAGCGAGGGATCCCAGGCTGCAGACGCTGTGCTGGCCGGAGCTCTACAGACCGCGACTTCAGGCTGCCGCGGGCCTGAGAATGGAGCGTTCCCCTCCGGCGAGCCCAAGCGAGGGCTCGCCCTCTCCACACCGAGAGTCTGCGCTGCGCCCGCAGCTGAAGCCTTGGGCGTGTCTCCGGGAAAGGCCGCACCGATCCTCGATGTTAGGCCACGATGGAGGCGACATGGGAAAAGTCGCCTCTCCGTGGAGGAGGCGACCAAAACGGTTTCCCCCTTACCCCCCACACCACCCCCCACACAAGACACACAAAGAAACATTATAAACATACATTTAAACACACTAAAAAAATTTAAAAAGTTGAAAAAACTGACACGCTGCTAGCAGGGCTGCCGGCTTGGAGCGCCCCCACCGACTTTCACCTGTACTTGCATGGCCTCACAACGGACCCAACGGCTCCACGGGTAAGTTTCCTTCCATTTTACAAATGGCTCCACGGGTCCTCTCTTCACTTTATTAACTTTAACTTAATTTCTGCCGTCAACGGCACAACTTTGAACGCGGCTGTTGCGCCTGCGCAGTGTGGGTCTGTGCAGTTTGGTGAGATATTGCTTTGGGGGAACGGGTCCCAATGGGTATGTACTTTGACTAGTGTTTTATTAAGCTTTCGTTTGAGAGGGTTAGGAAAAAAGTTGTGTGGCAGTTTATGTGGCAGTGTCAAGATCAAGTGTTTTATTTCCTCCATACATGGAACCTCCATAAAGGAACAGACTTTAAAATGGTGAATATTATTGCATTATATGGTCCATTACTTTTTTTCTTTCTCAGGAACAGCTATGATTGCAAGATCTAACAGTGTGATTGGCTCATGTTCTTACTCTTGACAAAACACTACAGCATAGCCAGAAGTTTAGAGTTTAGAGATACAGCATGGAAACAGGCCCTTTGGCTCATCAATCCCACTCTGGCCACCGATTACCCATTCACTAGTTCTACGTCCAAAACACTTGGGGCAATTTACAAAAAACATTTAACCTACACACCCGGTTTTCTCCCCCCAACTAGAATCAGTCTGAAAAATGATCCCGACCCAACATGTAGCCTATCTATTTGCTCCTTGTAGCCGATCTATACTACTTGACCCGCTGAGTTACTCCGAGACTTTGTTTTGCCATGCATTGTCAAATTATGTAATTTAGCTACTTGTGATTAATTATTCTGTACAAATCCTTTGTTAAAAATTGTTTTGTTTTTTAAATAAAGGTGATGATGAACAAAGTGACTGGTTCATTGAGGGAGAATCGGGTGGGGCGTGTGGTATTGCAGGGGTCATTCCCTGGTGGGAGCATGAAGATGCCACAGACCTGGAAAGGGAACTGCCAGATCCAGTATTTGAGGGCATCTTAACGGGCACGTTCCCTCTCATGTCACAAGAAGCCCAGAGAGGTTAGTACCATTCTTGAATCCAGATAGATTTGTGAGGGTATTTCAAATGTTTTGAGTAGCTCAAACCTGATGATTTAGATGAGGGAATTAACTGTAACATCTCCAAGTTTGCAGATGACACAAAGCTGGGTTGCAGTTCGAGTTGCGAGGAGGATACTATGAGGCTGCAGGGTGATTTGGATAGATTAGGTAGTGAGCAGATTCATGGCAGATACACTATAATGTGGATACATTTGAGGTTATCCACTTTGGTGGCAAGAACAGGAAGGCATATTATTATCTGAATGGTGTCAGATTAGGAAAAGGGGAGGTGCAACAAGACCTGGGTGTGCTTGTACATCAGTCACTGAAAGTAAGCATGCAGGTACAGCAGGCAGTGAAGAAAGCTAATGACATGTTGGCCTTCATTGCGAGAGGATTTGAGTTTAGGAACAAGGAGGTCCTACTGCAGTTGTATATGACTCTGATGAGACCACACCTGGAGTATTGTGTGCAATTTTGGTCTCCTAATTTGAGGAAGGACATTATTGCTATTGGGGGAGTGCAGCGTAGGTTCACCAGATTTATTCCGGGGATGGCGGGACTGACATATGGTGAAGGAATGGATGAACTGGGCTTGTATTCACTGGAATTTAGAAGGATGAGAGGGTATCTTATAGAAACATAAAATTCTTAAAGGATTGGACAGGCTAGATACAGTCAAAATGTTCCCGATGTTGAGGGAATCCAGAACCAGGAGTCACAGTTTAAGAATAAGGGGTAGGCTGTTTAGGACTGAGATGAGGAAAAACTTTCTGAATCTGTGGAATTCTGTGCCACAGAAGGCAGTGGAGGCCAATTCCCTGGATGTTTTCAAGAGAGTTAGATATAGCTCTTAGGCCCTAAGGAATCAAGGGATATTGGGGGGAAAAGCCGGAACTGGGTACTGATTTTAGATGATCAACCATGATCATATTGAATGGCAGTGCTGGCTCGAATGGCGGAATAGGCTACTCCTGCACCTATTTTTTATGTTTCTATCTTGAGAATTTTTGCTTTTTCATGGCTTTGTATAATTCCTCCTAAAACGAAAAAAGTAGTTAAATTTGTAGGATTCATTGGGAAGTCACAAAATTAAAAATAAAGTTTTGCGGAAACATTAAAAACATACATTTAAACACACTAAAAAAATTAAAAAAGTTGAAAAAATTGACATGCTGCTAGCGGGGCTGCCGGCTTGCAGCGCCCCCAAACTAGAACGGTTGGGGGGAGGGACTCAAATAGAGAAAGCTAGTAGACAGTGTGTGAGGCAGGAGGCAGAGAAGGGAAGCACTCCGACCCAACATGTAGGGGGGAAAGAAGAAAATAATAATAAACAGAGAATAAGAGGTGGTGGGGTTCTTAAATGTGTGAGCAGAGAGACAGAGCGGTGTAAAATGAGGGTAGAAGCAATAGGTAGCAAGGTGAAAAGTAAAAGTGGCAGGCAGACAAATCCAGGGCAAAAATCAAAAAGGGCCACTTTTCAACATAATTGTATAAGGGATAAGAGCGTTGTAAAAACAAGCCTGAAGGCTTTGTGTCTCAATGCAAGGAGCATTCGTAATAAGGTGGATGAGTTGAATATGCAGATAGCTATTAATGAATATGATATAGTTGGGATCACGGAGACATGGCTCCAGGGCGACCAAGGCTGGGAGCTGAACATACAGGGATATTCAATATTCAGGAGGGATAGACAGAAAGGAAAAGGAGGTGGGGTAGCGTTGCTGGTTAGAGAGGATATTAACGCAATGGAAAGGAAGGACATTAGCTTGGAGGATGTGGAATCGATATGGGTAGAGCTGCGAAACACTAAGGGGCAGAAAACGCTAGTGGATGTTGTGTACAGGCCACCTAACAGTAGTAGTGGAGTTGGGGATGGCATCAAACAGGAAATTAGAAATGCGTGCAACAAAGGTAAAACAGTTATAATGGGTGACTTCAATCTACATATAGATTGGGTGAATCAAATTGGCAGGGGTGCTGAGGAAGAGGATTTCTTGGAATGTATGCGGGATAGTTTTCTAAATCAACATGTAGAGGAACCAACGAGAGAGCAGGTTATTCTAGACTGGGTGTTGAGTAATGAGGAAGGGTTAATTAGCAGTCTTGTTGTGCGTGGCCCCTTGGGCAAGAGTGACCATAATATGGTTGAGTTCTTCATTAGGATGGAGAGCGACATTGTTAATTCAGAAACAAGGGTCCTGAACTTAAAGAAAGGTAACTTTGTCGGTATGAGACGTGAATTGGCCAAGATTGACTGGCAATTGCTTCGTAAAGGGTTGACGGTGGATATGCAATGGAAGGCATTTAAAGACTGCATGGATGAACTACAACAATTGTTCATCCCAGTTTGGCAAAATAATAAATCGGGGAAAGCAGTGCATCAGTGGATAACAAGGGAAATCAGGGATAATATCAAAACAAAAGATGAAGCGTACAAAT
Source organism: Amblyraja radiata (assembly GCF_010909765.2). Classification (NCBI taxonomy): domain Eukaryota; kingdom Metazoa; phylum Chordata; class Chondrichthyes; order Rajiformes; family Rajidae; genus Amblyraja; species Amblyraja radiata. The sequence continues at coordinate 13,814 of NW_022630824.1, read as the reverse complement.
TAGCCAGAAAAAGCAGCCTACCAGAGGACTGGGAGAAATTCATAGTCCAGCAGAGGAGGACAAAGGGCTTAATTAGGAAAGGGAAAATAGATTATGAAAGAAAACTGGCAGGGAACATAAAAACTGACTGCAAAAGTTTTTATAGATATGTGAAGAGAAAGAGATTAGTTAAAACAAATGTAGGTCCCTTACAGTCAGAAACAGGTGAATTGATCATGGGGAACAAGGACATGGCAGACCAATTGAATAACTACTTTGGTTCCGTCTTCACTAAGGAAGACATAAATAATCTGCCGGAAATAGCAGGGGACCGCAGATCAAATGAGAGGAACTGAGTGAAATCCAGGTTAGCCGGGAAATGGTGTTAGGTAAATTGAATGGATTAAAGGCCGATAAATCCCCAGGGCCAGATAGGCTGCATCCCAGAGTACTTAAGGAAGTAGCCCCAGAAATAGTGGATGTATTAGTGATAATTTTTCAAAACTCTTTAGATTCTGGAGTAGTTCCTGAGGATTGGAGGGTAGCTAATGTAACCCCACTTTTTAAAAAGGGAGAGGGAGAGAAAATGGTGAATTACAGACCAGTTAGTCTAACATCGGTAGTGGGGAAACTGCGAGAGTCAGTTATTAAAGATGGGATAGCAGCACATTTGGAAAGTTTTGAAATCATTGGACAAAGTCAGCGTGGATTTACGAAAGGTAAATCATGTTTGACGAATCTTATAGAATTTTTCGAGGATGTAACTAGTAGAGTGGATAAGGGAGAACCAGTGGATGTGTTATATCTGGACTTTTAGAAGGCTTTCGACAAGGTCCCACATAAGAGATTAGTATACAAATTTAAAGCATACAGTATGGATGTGGATAGAGAACTGGCTGACAAACAGGAAGCAAAGAGTAGGAGTAAACGGGTCCTTTTCAGAATGGCAGGCAGTGACTAGTGGGGTACCGCAAGGCTCAGTGCTGGGACCCCAGCTATTTACAATATATATTAATGATTTGAATGAGGGAATTTAATGCAACATCTCCAAGTTTGCGGATGACACGAAGATGGGGGGCAGTGTTAGCTGTGAGGAAGATGCTCGGAGGCTGCAAGGTGATTGGATAGGCTGGGTGAGTGGGCAAATGCATGGCAGATGCAGTATAATGTGGATAAATGTGAGGTTATCCACTTTGGTGGCAAAAACAGGAAAGTAGACTATTACCTAAATGGTAGCCGATTCGGAAAAGGGGAGATGCAACGAGACCTGGGTGTCATGGTACACCAGTCATTGAAAGTAGGCATGCAGGTGCAGCAGGCAGTGACGAAAGCGAATGGTATGTTGGCATTCATAGCAAAAGGATTTGAGTATAGGAGCAGGGAGATTCTACTGCAGTTGTACAGGGTCTTGGTGAGACCACACCTGGAGTATTGCATACAGTTTTGGTCTCCATATCTGAGGAAAGACATTCTTGCCATAGAGGGAGTACAGAGAAGGTTCACCAGACTGATTCCTGGGATGTCAGGACTTTCATATGAAGAAAGAATGGATAGACTCGGCTTGTACTCGCTAGAATTTAGAAGATTGAGGGGGGATCTTATAGAAACTTACAAAATTCTTAAGGGGTTGGACAGGCTAGATGGAGGAAGATTGTCCCGATGTTGGGGAAGTCCAGGACAAGAGGTCACAGTTTAAGGATAAAGGGGAAACCCTTTAGGACCGAGATGAGAAAAACATTTTTCACACAAAGTGTTGCGAATCTCTGGAACTCCCTGCCACAGAAGGTAGTTGAGGCCAGTTCATTAGCTATATTTAAGAGGGAGTTAGATGTGGCCCTTGTGGCTAAAGGGATCAGGGGGTATGGAGAGAGGGCAGGTACGGGATACTGAGTTGGATGATCAGCCATGATCATATTGAATGGCGGTGCAGGCTCGAAGGGCCGAATGGCCTACTCCTGCACCTATTTTCTATGTTTCTATGTACTGAGGAACAAAATTTTCTAAACTATTCAAACCTTCCCAAAAAGTTAATTAGCACTAATTATATTCATTTTACAAATCTGTGGAAAAGAATACTACCAACATAAATTAAGCTTTCATATTTTGCCTTATATTTATATATTTTCTGTGTATCAAAACTGTTTTTTACACACAAAATGTTAACCTTGATACACAATTTGTTATTTTGCATTTATAAATTTTGCACCTACCAGTGATTTTACTGACCAATTCGATATTCAATTGTGAGTAACGTGGTGCAAAAATTGTAGCGTTATCGTGTACCGTTTTAGGCGTAATTTCAGGATCTCACACGCTCACAGATAGACATCCAAACAAGATGAGAGTTTTAGTAATATATACCAAGTGGGACCCGTCAATTGTTCTGTGGTGTGTTTTTCAACAAGTTTTGTTCAGATTGATGTTATATTTTACAAGTTATCACATTTTTAAGGTTACAAAACCCCACTTCGAGAAAGATTTTTTCCAATCTGCACTGGCATTTACCAGCTATGATGTCACAATGGGATTGTAGCCCTGCCCGCTACAATGTTGCTATCCCAGTATACTGAATCATTTAGCAAGTGAATTACATTTTAAAAAAAAAGTTTATAATGATGGAGGGTGAATAAGGGGAAATGAGCCTGCACGTTTGGAGGCTATGGCTGAGTGGTGGAATATTGTGTTGGATGAACGGGTTGCGTTGGGGGAACGGTTGAGTGGTGGAATATTGCGTTGGGGAACAAGTTGTGTTGGGGGACCAGGCTTACCATGGGGGCTGCGGGTGGGTGGTCGAATATTGCGTTGGTGCAATGGGTAACGTTGGGGGACCAGGCTTCCCGTGTGACAGGGATCCAATGGGTCCCACTTGGCCTAGTTCTACTTAAAACCAACAACATAATCCTCTTCAACTTGATCCCAACAGCGGTCAATCTTCCTGCTCCCACCACTTTCTGCTTTCCATAGAGACCACTCTTTCCGCAACTCCTTGATTCACATCCCTTTCCACCAAGCAGCCTTCTCCCCAGGTAACTTTCCCTGCGAATCCAGCAGATGTAACACCTCTCTCTGCACCTCCTCTTTCACTTCATCCAGGGACCCCAGCAGCCCCTCCAGGTGATACAGAGATTCACGTACACCACTTCAAACCTCATGTACTCTATTTGATGCACCCAATGTGACCTTTACTTCAGCAAGACCAAGTGTAGACTTGACAACTGTTTTCGCGGAACATATGAGCTCTGTCCGCCAAAGCCTGCTGGGTCTCCCGGTTGCTGACCATTTTAACTCCTTCCCATTACCTTACTGACCTTTCTGACCTTGGCCTCCTTGCTCACCTGGGTGAGACCACATGGAAACTGGGGATACAACATCTCATATTTTGCTTGGGTAACTTGGTATGAACATTGAATTATCCAATTCAAGTAATATCTTCCCTCCCACCCCCCTCTCTTTCCCGTTATACCCATGTGTGCTCACATTTCTCCCATCTCCCCAGTCACCCTGTTCTTTTCTCCACTTTTGTATCCTACCCATCTATCCATCCAATACCCTTTCCTCCAGTTTTACATTTCACTCATTTTTTTCTCCTGTCCAACTTTTTCCTCCTTTTCATCTTTAGCCTTTATCACTCCAACTGTCCAGCAATTAAATCTCCTTCACCTTCACCACTTGCCAGGCTTTGTCCCACCCACAACTTTCTTTTCCAGCTTTCTTCCTCCTACTCATATCAGTCTGAAGAAGGGACCCAACCTGGAACATGTCTGTCCATTCCCATCACAAAATGCTTGACCCGCTGAATTCCTCAAACTTGTTTTCTTAGTTTGGTTTAGCGATACAGCATGGAAACAGGCCCTTAGACCCACTGAATTTGCGCCGACCAACAATCATCCATACATCCTAGCATTGTCCTACACACCAGGTAATATTTACAGAAGTCAATTAACCAACAAACCTGCATGTCTGGAATGTGGAGGGACTTCGGAGCAACTGGAGAAACCCATGCAGTCACAGGGAGAACGTACAAACTCCATAAAGACAGCACCCGTAGTAAGGAATGAACCTGGCTCTCTGGCGCTGTAAGCATCAACTCTACTACTGCCCCACTGTGCCACACCTTACAGCATAACCTACTAATTTGTTCTCCCTCAGATGCTTAAGACAGAATTCCTCCTCATAGGCTCCAAAGCCACACTCAGCAAAATCAATAACCCCACTCTCACCATCGACGGCACCACTGTCTCCCCATCTCCCCAGGCCCGCAACCTTGGCGTGATCTTTGATTCCACCCTCTCCCTTGAGCCTCACATCCGCCATGTCATTAAAACCTCCTTCTTTCATCTCCGCAACATCGCCAAACTCAGACCCTCTCTCACACCTCCCGCTGCTGAAATACTCATCCATGCCTTCATCTCTTCCCGACTGGATTAGGTTAGATTAGATTAGATTCGATTTATTGTCATTCAGACCTTTCGGTCTGAACGAAATTTTGTTTCCCTGCAGTCATACATATAATTTAAAAAATGACAAAAACACACAATCAACACAAATTTAACATCCACCACAGTGAGTTCACCAAACAACTCCTCACTGTGGTGGAAGGCGAAAATCTTAAAGTCTCTGTCTCTTCCCTCTTTGTTCTCCCTCTGCGCCGAGGCGACGGTTCAAACTCCGCGGGTGGTTGCTGCCTCCACCACAACTCCAGGGCCGAGCCGGGTCTCCGCCGTTGCTGCCGCCGCCGCTACAGCTTCGGTGCCGAGCCGGGTCTCCGCCGCTGCTGCCGCCGCCGCTACAGCTTCGGTGCCGAGTCAGGTCTCCGCTACTGCCGCCGCCGCCGCTACAGCTCCAGGGCCGAGTCAGGTCTCCGCTGCTGCTGCTGCCGTCACAGCTTCGGGGCCGAGTCAGGTCTCCGCTGCTGCTGCTGCCGTCACAGCTTCGGGGCCGAGTCAGGTCTCCGCTGCCGCCGCCGCTACAGCTTCGGTGCCGAGCCGGGTCTCCGCTGCTGCTGCTGCCGCCGCTACAGCTTCGGTGCCGAGTCAGGTCTCCGCTGCTGCTGCTGCTGCTGCTGCTGCTACAGCTCCGATGCCGAGCCGGGTCACCGCTACTGCCGCCGCCGCCGCTACAGCTTCGGTGCCGAGTCAGGTCTCCGCTGCTGCTGCTGCCGCCGCTACAGCTTCGGTGCCGAGTCAGGTCTCCGCTGCTGCTGCCGCCGCTACAGCTTTGGGGCCGAGTCAGGTCTCCGCTGCTGCTGCTGCCGCCGCTACAGCTTTGGGGCCGAGTCAGGTCTCCGTTGCTGCTGCTGTTGCTGCTACAGCTCCGATGCCGCCAGCTCCGCCATTAGGCCTCGGCGCAGACGGAGACGGAGACGGGGAATACGACCGAAGAAAAAGTGGCATCCCCCGAAGGAAGAGACCAAAGCATGTTTCTCCCACCCCACCCACACACATACACAACTTAATAAAACAAAATTAACTAAAACATGACAAAGAACAAAACGAAAGAAAAAAAACAGTCGGACTGCAGGTGGGCCGCAGCTGTTAAGCCAACGCCGCCATCTTGGATCATCTTGGACCATCATCTCCTCCCGACTGGACTACTGCAACTCACTTCTCCTTGGCATCAGCTCCACCTACATCAACCGACTCCAACTGGTCCAGAACGCAGCCGCCCGACTCATCACCCACACCAAATCCTGGCATCACATCACTCCAGTCCTCAAACAACTTCACTGGCTTCCCATCTCCCACCGGATCAACTACAAAATCCTGATCCTCACCTACAAAGCCCTCCACCATCTGGCCCCCCCATATCTCACTGACCTCCTCTCCCCCTACCAACCCCCACGGTCCCTCAGATCCACATCAGCCGGTCTCCTCTCCATCCATAAGTCCAACCTCCACAGTTTTGGGGACAGAGCCTTCTCCAGGGCAGCTCCCAGGCTCTGGAACTCCCTCCCCCAACTGATCCGCAATTCCGTGTCCCTCACCATCTTCCAGTCCCGTCTCAAGACCCATCTCTTCACGTCTGCCTATCCTTAGCCCCACGTCCCCCTCCCTTTTCATCTGTGCATTAATTGCCTCATATTGTGTTTTGTATTGAATTCTGTCTTTACTTTGTGTACTAGTCATGTCTCTACTAATTATTTCATTCCTCTTACATGTTTTTCCTCTACCTGCTAAATTTGTGTACGGTGTCCTTGAGACTCTTGAAAGGTGCCCATAAATAAAATTTATTTTTATTATTAGGCAGCCTTCTGTATTTGTTTCAAACACAATTTATAGTAGCAAGTTCTTCATTCTCACCATTCGTTTTGGGTAAATACATTTGTTATGAATTCCCTTGGATTTCTTGGTGACTTGCTTGTATTGATATTGTGTGCCATACTGATTACCCAACTATATAAAATATGTCATTAAGCTGTAAAGGGTGCAGGAAAGATTCACCAAAATGTTACCTGGACTTGTTCGCTTGAGTTATAGGCAGGTGTTGGATATGCTGGGACTTTTTCTTTGGTGTGTATCAAGCTGAGTGTCTCTTTGGTGCGTATCAAGCTGAATGGTGACCTTATCGTGGTGTACAAAATCATGAAGGCCACAGATAAAATGAATACTCACTGTCGTTTTCCCAGGGTAGAGGATTATAAAACTAGAGGGCCTAGTCTTAAGGTGAGAGGGGAGATTTTTAAGAGGGACCCAAGAGATAACTTTTTCACTCATGGGTAGTCCATATTGGGAATGACCTGCCAAGGAATGCTATAGAAGCAGATACAATTAGAACTTTTAAAAGACATTTAGACAAAAATAGAAAGGGTTTAAATGACTATGAGCCAACCGCAAGCAAACGGGACTAGCCCAGCATTAAAACCTTGTTGGCATAGGCAAGGTGGGCCAAAATGCCTGTTTCCATGCGGTACAGCTCTGAGCCTGAAAGCTTGAATTAAACCCTTCACCCTAGGAATATGTATTGTGGGCAATGGCGAAACATATAAAATGAGGCTACTGATCAGTTCCTGATTTGGTGGATGGGGTAATTTTGGATAAAATCTGATAACCTCCAATTGGGAAATCTGCAGATTAAAACATATAACAAATTATACATGTAGCCTTGGAAATGGAGCTCAAGGTGAAGAGCAAATTAAGATTTTTTTAACACACTTCCAAATATTAAAATTGGTAGCTTTGTTAAACAACTGCCTACACAAATAAATTAAATATTGTGTTTATGTTTGCATAATATATTGGACATTGCATTTTAAATCATTCTGAGTTAGATCTTCAAATCAAAATATGGGTGTAAATATCAAAAAAATAATGCATCCTTGCATGAAAACATGGCAAAATGTTATAGAAACATAGAAACATAGAAAATAGGTGCAGGAGTAGGCCATTATCATTGACTTAAAAAATTAATGATTATACTTGCCAATCGCCTCTTGCCGCACTGGCATTGTTTTAAAGAGCTGGGATTAGAGTCACATTGTGCTCCTTTCTAACTGAAAAAGGTTGCATGGATATGGGTTCCATCACGACTACGGGTGCTGTCTGTATGGAGTTTGTATGTTCTCCCAGTGACCGCGTGGGTTTTCTCCGAGATCTTCGGTTTCCTCCCACACTCCAAAAAATGCAGGTTTGTAAGTTAATTGGCTTGGTATAATTGGCATAAAGGTAAATTTGTGTGTGTGGCATAATGTTATTGTGTGGGGATCGCTGACCGGTGCGGACTCGGCGGGCCAAAGGGCCTGTTTCTGTGCTGTATCTCAAAATTAAACTAAAGACAAACGCTTCAACTACTTACATGACAGGTTTTCAAAGAAGACTCTCCCAACTGTCTGGAATGGGAAACAGAAATGGCAGAAAGGGATCCAAGACGTTTTCTACAAAGGTAAGCATATTATTTTGTCCTATATAGCTGCAATGATGGGTTAGATTATTATTTTACTGAAGTTATGTGGTGGTTATCCTATAAAGACCTTGACCTGCAACCTCTGCCCTTTCTAGTCATGGTTCAGGTGGTCATCTATCATTTGATCCCTATCCCACCTCCTTTCTGTCTCGCTTCATTGCGAGCCTGAGCATAGCTGGGATTTGTAGCCTATTTTCCAGTCTTATTGCAATCTCACAGTGGTGTTTTATAGGAGCCATTACAACTGATGGATTAGTTTTTGTGGTATTTATGACATATGACGTACCCATGGTGTTACCAGTAAAGGGCATGAAGAATGGGGAGAATATACAGATTCCTTTTCCAAAACCTGAAAACAAATTGTTCAGCTTTAAATCATATTGTGGAAGTGTGTGTATGTACAGTGCTCAGCTTATCTTTCTTTGTGGTCATTGATGATCTACTCTGAAATTGTTGTAAGAGGAAAATAACGGGCTGCTTGAGATCTGTTGTTCCTGAGAGGAGATAGCCGGCTGGTATGGTGTGATTGAACTATGTCAAATGTGTCACCTCCAGAAGAATCGTGGAACATTTTGATCTCTGAATGCAAATTCTGTTGAAATTAAAAGCAAAAACATAAGGTTGAAAAGACTATCAATTTGTATTAATTTATATCAACCCACTATTTATTTTAAAATATATATATCATTTTTTGTTATTAGCAAAGTGCAAAAGTAAATTTTGAGTTTAAAAGTTAGTTTTTTTCAATCATTAATTATTGATTTAAAAAAAAATGTTTTTATATGCACCCAGGACAATGCATAATAAAGCTTTTGATGACCTTATTGGGGAATATATTCGGAAAGACTCCTTGTCCTCGAGACTTTGATTAATTACAATATTTTTACCATAAATTTCATATAAAATGAATGAATATCTGACAGGACATTATATGTCATGAAAGCTTGCACAATTATATTTTATTCCGTTGCTCTAATGTATCAAATTTTATTTAGAATATTTTAATTATCTGATTCATTTAATCATGTAAGGGAATACATTAATACAGTAAGGGAAAAATGGTTTAGTTTAGCTTCATTTTATTTTACTTTACAATTTAAAACCTAAGTATTCTACTTGTTTTATTTGGCTGCAGGAATGATATGACACTTTAAGCCTCACAGAATTAAAACAGAAAATTGTTCAACTGTATCACTAAATGGATTTGAGATTATGGGTATGAGTAGGGTATCTAGCGCCAAAGTCTTGTCACAGAATTAGATGTCAAAATTCTTCTTCAGTTTTAGATATATAGTTCACAGGCACTGGGTATGATTAATACATACAATCTAAATCATTGAAAGTTCCTCTGTTCTTTCCGTAAAATACAATAGAGCACAAATCACTTAAACCAAGGGAGGATAACAATTGGAAAATAATGCATCTTCTCTACCAATGAATTGTCAGTTATATCTAATTTAACCAAAATCAATTCATCTTTCTTGCATTAGATGAAACTACTTGCAATAAATCTTTGCCTAATGTTTGATCCATTTTTTTGATACATGTACAACGCTTTATTTTCAAGCATGCAATCCTGCATTTTAAATCTATGGAAATACATACTTTTTTTTATTCTTCCATCAGAATCTATTGTTACCTATGAGCCAGGAATTATTTGGGATATAAATATTCCTACTTTACAATTATTTTTATCCATAACACTTTTTTTTTTGCCTTGACTTCTTTCTATTTTTTTTTTAACTGTAAGTGACTTGAATATATATTTTTTGGTTGATTTCTTTCCCAATCTCCCCTTTTTCTCTCCATGGGATCTGTCTTGTTTTCTGTGGCCAAATAGATTAACTGGATTGTATATTCATTGCTCAGGTGCAGGTCTATAGTGTTTTGATTTGACTGTTGCAATTAACAACTATTAGCGGATTAATCAACTTCCAACACAATACCTTGAACTATACTCACGTGAAGCAGCATCTGTTAAGAAAGCAATGGAGAGCAAAAAAGACCAGAGCCCTCTAAAATGTATCTATGCTATGTCCTCAAAAATAACACTTGCTAATAAGAGTTCAATCATTTAAAATGCCCTAGTTTTGTTTCTCAGTATTCAGGGCTCCAAAATGACATCCGTAATATTCCAATAACCAAAATTCATTCCCAGTGAGATTTTCCACAATATTGATGTTAATACGACTGCAGTTGCTCACTTGAACTGAGAACTGTTCTTTGGATGGAGTCGAGGGGAGAGGTAAAGCGACAAGTGTAGCATTTACAACAGATAATATAACCATATAACCATATAACAATTACAGCACGGAAACAGGCCATCTCGACCCTTCTAGTCCGTGCCGAACACGTATTCTCCCCTAGTCCCATATACCTGCGCTCAGACCATAACCCTCCATTCCGTTCCTGTCCATATAACTATCCAATTTATTTTTAAATGATAAAAACGAACCTGCCTCCACCACCTTCACTGGAAGCTCATTCCACACAGCCACCACTCTCTGAGTAAAGAAGTTCCCCCTCATGTTACCCTAAACATCTGTCCCGTAATTCTCAAGTCATGTCCCCTTGTTTGAATCTTCCCTACTCTCAGTGGGAAAAGCTTATCCACGTCAACTCTGTCTATCCCTCTCATCATTTTAAAGACCTCTATCAAGTCCCCCCTTAACCTTCTGCGCTCCAAAGAATAAAGCCCTAACTTGTTCAACGTTTCTCTGTAACTTAGTTGCTGAAACCCAGGCAACATTCTAGTAAATCTCCTCTGTACTCTCTCTATTTTGTTGACATCCTTCCTATAATTAGGCGACCAAAATTGTACACCATACTCCAGAATTGGCCTCACCAATGCCTTGTACAATTTTAACATTACATCCCAACTTTTATACTCAATGCTCTGATTTATAAAGGCCAGCACACCAAAAGCTTTCTTTACCACCCTATCTACATGAGATTCCACTTTCAGGGAACTGTGCAGTTATTCCCAGATCCCTCTGTTCACCTGCATTCTTCAATTCCCTACCATTTACCATGTACGTCCTATTTTGATTTGTCCTGCCAAGATGTAGCACCTCACACTTATCAGCATTAAACTCCATCTGCCATCTTTCAGCCCACTCTTCCAACTGGCATAAATCTCTCTGTAGACTTTGAAAACCTACTTCATTATCCACAACCCCACCTATCTTAGCATCATCTGCATACTTACTAATCCAATTTACCACACCATCATCCAGATCATTGATGTACATGACAAACAACAGTGGACCCAACACAGACCCCTGTGGCACCCCACTAGTCACTGGCCTCCAACCTGACAAACAACCATCCACCATTACTCTCTGGCATCTCCCATTCAGCCACTGTTGAATCCATCTTGCTACTCCACCATTAATACCCAACAATTGAACCTTCTTAACCAACCTTCCGTGAGGAACCTTGTCAAAGGCCTTACTGAAGTCCATATATACAACATCCACTGCTTTACCCTCATCAATTTCCCGAGTAACCTCTTCAAAAAATTCAAGAAGATTAGTCAAACATGACCTTCCAGGCACAAATCCATGTTGACTGTTCCTAATCAGACCCTGTTTATCCAGATGCTTATATATATTATCTCTAAGTATCCTTTCCATTAAGTTGCCCACCACTGATGCCAACCAACAGGTCTATAATTGCTAGGTTTACTCTTAGACCCCCTTTTTAAACAATGGAACAACATGCGCAGTACGGCAATCCTCCGGCACTATTCCCGTTTCTAACGACATTTGAAATATATCTGTCATAGCCCCTGCTATTTCTACACTAACTTCCCTCAATGTCCTAGGGAATAATCCGCCGACATTTTTGCCACCTCCAACGGGATCCCACCACTGGCCACATCTTCCCTTCTCCCCTTTCAGGGTTCCGCAGAGACTGCTCCCTCCGTAACTCCCTAGTCAATTTGTGCCTTCCCACCCAAACCACCCTCTCCCACCCCCAATGGCATGTTGGCCTTTATAACAAGAGGAGTAGAGTATAGGAGCAAAGAGGTCCTTCTGCAATTGTACAGAGCCCTAGTGAGATCACACCTGGAGTATTGTGTGCAGTTTTGGTTCCCTAATTTGAGGAAGGACATTCTTGCTATTGAGGGAGTGCAGCGTAGGTTTACAAGGTTAATTCCCGGAATGGCGGGACTGTCATGTGCTGAGAGAATGGAGCAGCTGGGCTTGTACACTCTGGAGTTTAGAAGGATGCGAGGGAATCTCATTGAAACATATAAGATTGTTAAGGGCTTGGACACGCTAGAGGCAGGAAACATGTTCCTGATGTTGGGGGAGTCCAGAACCAGGTGCCACAGTTTAAGAATAAGGGGTAAACCATTTAGAACGGAGACGAGGAAACACTTTTTCTCACAGAGACTTGTGAGTCTGTGGAATTCTCTGCCTCAGAGGGCGGTGGAGACCGGTTCTCTGGATACTTTCAAGAGGGAGCTAGATAGGGCTCTTAAAGATTGCGGAGTCAGGGATATGGGGAGAAGGCAGGAACGGGGTACTGATTGGGGATGATCAGCCATGATCACATTGAATGGCGGTGCTGGCTCGAAGGGCCAAATGGCCTACTCCTGCACCTAATGTCTATTGTCTCCCCTGGTACTTTCCCTTGCAACCGTAGGAAGTGCTACACTTGTCGCTTTATCTCCCCCCTCGACTCTATCCAAGGACCCAGGCAGTCTTTCCAGGTGAGGCAGAGGTTCACCTGCACCTCCTCCAACCTCATCTATTGCATCCGCTGTTCTAGGTGTCAACTGCTCTACATCGGTGAGACCAAGCGCAGGTTTGGCGATCGCTTTGCCCAACACCTCTGCTCAGTTCGCATTAACCAACCTGATCTCCCGATGGCTCAGAATTTCAACTCCCCCTCCCATTCCACATCCGACCTTTCTGTCCTGGGCCTCCTCCATGGCCAGAGTGAGTCCCACCGCAAATTGGAGGAGCAGCACCTCATATTTCGCTTGGGTAGTTTACACCCCAGCGGTATGAACATTGACTTCTCCAATTTCAGGTAGTCCTTGCTTTCTCCCTCCTTCCCCTCCCCTGCCCAGCTCTCCCACAGCCCACTGTCTCTGCCTCTTCCTAGCTTCTTTCCACCCCCACATCAGTCTGAAGAAGGGTCTCGACCCGAAATTACACCTATTCCTTCGCTTCATGGTGGCCGACTAGGAAAAGGGGAGATGCAGCGAGACCTGGGTGTTATGGTACACCAGTCATTGAAAGTGGGCATGCAGGTGCAGCAGGCAGTGAAGAAAGCGAATGGTATGTTAGCTTTCATAGCAAAAGGATTTGAGTATAGGAGCAGGGAGGTTCTACTGCAGTTGTACAGGGTCTTGGTGAGACCACACCTGGAGTATTGCGTACAGTTTTGGTCTCCAAATCTGAGGAAGGACATTATTGCCATAGAGGGAGTGCAGAGAAGGTTCACCAGACTGATTCCTGGGATGTCAGGACTGTCTTATGAAGAAAGACTGGATAGACTTGGTTTATACTCTCTAGAATTTAGGAGATTGAGAGGGGATCTTATAGAAACTTACAAAATTCTTAAGGGGTTGGACAGGCTAGATGCAGGAAGATTGCTCCCGATGTTGGGGAAGTCCAGGACAAGGGGTCACAGCTTAAGGATAAGGGGGAAATCCTTTAAAACCGAGATGAGAAGAACTTTTTTCACACAGAGAGTGGTGAATCTCTGGAACTCCCTGCCACAGAGGGTAATCGAGGCCAGTTCATTGGCTATATTTAAGAGGGAGTTAGATGTGGCCCTTGTGGCTAAGGGGATCAGAGGGTATGGAGAGAAGGCAGGTACGGGATACTGAGTTGGATGATCAGCCATGATCATATTGAATGGCGGTGCAGGCTCGAAGGGCCGAATGGCCTACTCCTGCACCTAATTTCTATGTTTCT
>NW_022630823.1:0-51857 GCF_010909765.2 Amblyraja radiata | reverse complement strand
GGGTGTCCGTTCTAGGAAACAGAAACTGCTTATTCATTGATGGGAGCCAAGCTAAATTTTTGTAATTGACTATTCATATAATGATATATTGTACACCAGTGCAACTTCACTTGGACTATTGTGTATTGAGTGGTTGATCTTCGAGAAAATCTCCAAGCCTTGGAGAAAACTAATCTATGGATTGGCTCTCACTAATTCAGTGACGGTTCTTGTTGCCTCAGATAAGAAATGGGATAATCTTGGATTATGTTTTCTTGAGGGGTAATATGTTTGAAGGTCGCTGAGGGAATACAGTGAAAGTTTTTCTACTTGTTACAAAATTAGGAACAAATAGTCACAATTGGAGAATCTAGGTCAAGTGTAGTGCTGGGTGAATTCAGAAACCATTACTTCGTAAACAGCTAATGTGGCTTTAAAGGCTGTGTTCATTGTGCAGGAACAATATTAACACAGAAATTCTTACTTGCAGCAGCACAACAGGTTAATAAACGCAGTACTCAATAGATAATGTAGTACAGAAAAAAGTTCAATACATTTAAAATAAAACCATGTAGTATAAAAAGCTTGAAGTCCTTGGGAGTTGCCAAGGCAATTTTGAGTTATATTCAAATTAGGATTTCTCTTTAAATTATTGTGCATTTGTTTCTGCAAATATCAGTAGAGGTGGGACTCATATTTCCAAAATCTACCTAGAGCATCAAGTATTTTAAGTCTTGGTCACCAAAAAGTCAAGAACATAAAACAATTGATTCACTTGTCTATCCCTGCTTATTTTCCAAAAATCACTAGTTTGCAGCCTTGACCTGCTCGATTACAATCCACATCCCTCCTAACACAGCCGGTTTAATTGATCCAAGAATCTGCATTTCATTCTTAACTGACCTTGTGAAGACTTGGCAATTACAATCTTTTGACAAATTATCCAGTTATACTGGGCTGGCCAAATAACAGTGTGTGTGTGTATTTTGAGAATAACCTGTATGTCCTTGAATAGTTATCGTATGAATTAAAAATTAAAAAAGGACTTTGGATGTAAAAGAAATGTAGACATCAATCTGCAGATTAATCTTTAATGTTTTCTCCATTAGGTTGGTCACAAGTCAAGTCAATATTATTTCTATAGCACATTTAAAAACAACTCTCGTTGGCCAAAGTGCTTTACATTAGTGCAGGTACTAACGTGCTACATACAGTGGTACATAGATCAACAATACATACATAAATACATACAAACAGCGCTCCCTCAGAGGACCTCAAGAAAGGCACATGGTTGTCACATGTACTGAGTGAGGTACATTGAAAAGCTTTGTTTTGCATGTTATCCGATCAGATACAGCATAAAGAAATATGATCAAGACAAACTCAAATACAATTGAAAGGGGCGGGACAGTGGGGTAGTGGTAGAGTTGCAATCCTGACTACAGATGGAGTTCATACCTTCTCCCTGTGACCACGTGGGTTTTATCTGGGGGCTCTGGTATTCTGCCACTCTCGAAAGACGTACAGGTTTGTATGTTAATTACCTTCGATAACATTTTAAATTGTCCCTGGTGTGTAGGATAGTGCTAGTTTATGGGGTGATCGCAGGTCAGCACAGACTCTGTGGGCCAAAGGGTCTGTTCCATTGGTATATCTCTAAAGTAAGGGAATCAAGAACCAGATGGTGTAGGTTTAAGGAGAGTGGGGAAAGATTAAGCAGGATCCCAAGTGCCAACTTTTCCACTCGGTGGGGAGTGGTATGTGGAGTGAGCTGCCAGAGGCAGTAGTTGAGGCAGGTACAAGAATATCCTTGTTATATTACTGCTGAGGTGACCCGTTGTCTTGTCAAACACATTTCATTGTACCATTGACCCTGTGTTAACCTACATATGACAAATAACACTTGCACCTGTAGATGACTAGGTATGGTTTAGAGAGATATGGACCACATTCAGGCAAATAAGACTAGCTTAGATGGGACATTTTGGTCAGCGTAGACAAGTTGGGCCAAAGGGTGCTGTATGACAATGTCCCAGATTCAGGCTTGTCCCCTCACAAGCAATAAGCCATGAGCTTGTTTCTATAAAAATGTAAACCTTATGTATAAACACTGGGATTCCCAGTATTCATTTGGATAATTATTTGGTTTAAAGATGACTTCTGACTCCTTTCTAAAATGACTTAACAATTTAAGAAACAGCTTTATGAATTGAGCATTTCAGATCCTGAAACCGAGTGAAATTTGTCACTTCACTTCTAGACTTTGGACAAGAATTTTAGATCTAGCACTCTGGGCTCTCACCCACGCAGTTACTAACGCAATGTTTAAGACACATTTAGATGGGTACATGGATTTTTAGGTGCAGAGGTATATGGGCCAAGTGCAGGAAGGACTAGTGCAGATGAGACATGTTGGTTGGTGTGGGCAATTTGGGCTGAAGGGCCAGTTTCCATGCTTTATTACTGACTCAAGACCCAATCCTATATCTTAGTTTGTCCTCTACCTACCCCATGTCATCATTTTGAAAACCTTTTTAATATAGCTCCTAATTTCCCATTTTCCGATCTCATTACTCAACCATCTTGGAAACCTGTTCATAAACCTCTCCTATACCTACCTGTCTGTGATGCACTGCTATATACTTATTCCATGGTGCTTTATTGTTACATGTACCAAGGTGCGGTGAAATTCTTTTTTGCATACAATTCAGTAAATCTGTACATACATGAGCACCATCAACCCAACTGTGTAAGAGTAGTACATTACACTGAGGCAGTACACGAGTTGTCACATTTCTGGTGCCTTCAAGTTCCAAAGTTCTTAAAAAATACAGAGTCTTGTCCTTCAACACCCATTGTCTTGGCAGTGGATAGACACAAGGTGCTGGCTTAACTCAGCCGGTCAGGCAGCATCTCTGGAGAAAAAAGTATGGGTGATGTTTTGGTTCTGAACCATTCATCAGACTGAGCAGTGGCAGTCTTGGTCGTGACACTGGGTCGGTGTTGCAGCGATCAAAACAAGACTAAATATGGTGGGATCCATGAAAAGCATCAAGGGAACACAAGTTTGTGGTTCGTTTATTGTCACTGGTACTGAGGTACCATGAAAAACATTTGTTGCATGCTAACCAGTCAGCAGAAAGACAATACATGATTACAGTCGAGCCATTCACAGTGTACAGATTTATGGTCTTGACCCGAAACATCACCTATTCCTTTTCTCCAGAGATGCTGCCTGAACCGCTGAGTTACTCCAGCATTTTGTGTCTATCCAAAACTAATGGGTCTTGGTGGCATGTCTTAACCTATCCATGAAACATGGTCCAACATCAACATACCACAACATTATCATCTTATTCAACGAGGATCGTCGGATTGTGATTAATGTATTCGTATTGTTTCTTTTGGAAACTTGGGACATAGTCCACTGGGAACATTGTTTTATTTTCTCAGACGAGAGACATCCAAAAGCTGGAGTAACTCAGCAGGTCAGACAGCATCTCTGGGGAAAAGGAATGGGTGATGTTTCTGGTTGAGAACCTTCTCAATTATTAATTGGAAATAAGATAAAACTTGACTTCGATATTTCTTTTAAATGTCATAAATTGAGGATGTCCATGCTAGACTTTGAGAAAGATATATGAAGCAAGCACTTCTGCTTGACATGTTTAGGCATCAGTTTAAATGGTAACTGGAAAAATATGTATGTGACTTGTGGAGGCCTGGTTAGTGGGCAGATCGAGCAGCAGCTGCACGGAGAGGTGATAGAAGGAGCCGATGGCATTGCGCTGGGCCAGGCCGACTTTTACTGTAGAGACCCACTGCCCCCAGGACACCGGGCCTTAATGTGAGAATATAACAATTGCATGTGTCCTTGTCCGGGTCAAGATCAAACTTTTCAGCGACTTGGAAGTTGCAAGATGGCACTAGGATGTGGCGACTCTCTGCGTGATATTCCAACACAGGATCTATTGTACTGCTGGATAGTGTGATATGCTGGATAGCACGCAGAACAAGCATTTCATTGTATCTCTGTGACAATAAAGAAACCATTGATCTCTCTGACAGCAGAGGTCTGTGCACCATCTACAAAGTACGTCTGGTGTGTGGCATAGAATGCTCTCCACTTGTCAATAGTGTTTTATTGTTACGTCCCAAATGACAATGAAATTCTTACTTGCAGCAGCCCAACAGAATATGTCAACATAATACTCTGTAAATAATATAATAAACAGAAAAAAGTTATATATATATATATGCGCACAGATACACACGCACACGACAATTTACAATTTTATAAATACAATTAACCTACAAACCTGTATGTCTTTGGAGTGTGGGAGGAAACCGGAGCTCCCAGAGAAAACCCACATGGTCATGTGGAGAAACTCCACATGGATAGCAAAAAAATGTTAATTTTTGTGGAAGTGCATTCTTGCTATTTGATTTTCTAAAGCATCCATTGCATTTATCTGTATTTCTTGCTGTATTGTTACGGGAAAGTTTCTTCACTGGAATTGATTGTGCTGAGCTTGTGGAAACCATGATCCACCAGTACAAATGAGTGAACATTGGTGATTTGGGGCTAAATTCAAACAAAGTATTTTGTATGGGGGACAATGTGAGCTGTGAGGAGGATGCTAGGAGGCTGCAAGGTGACTTGAATAGGTTGGGTGAGTGGGCAAATGCATGGCAGATGCAGTATAATGTGGATAAATGTGAGGTTATCCACTTTGGTGGCAAAAACAGGAAAGTAGACTGTTATCTGAATGGTGGCCGATTAGGAAAAGGGGAGATGCAACGAGACCTGGGTGTCATGGTACACCAGTCATTCAAAGTTGGCATGCAGGTGCAGCAGGCAGTGAAGAAAGCGAATGGCATGTTAGCATTCATAGCAAAATGATTTGAGTATAGGAGCAGGGAGGTTCTACTGCAGTTGTACAGAGTTTTGGTGAGACCACACCTGGAGTATTGCGTACAGTTTTGGTCTCCAAATCTGAGGAAAGACATTCTTGCCATAGAGGGAATACAGAGAAGGTTCACCAGACTGATTCCTGGGATGTCAGGACTTTCATATGAAGAAAGACTGGATAGACTCGGCTTGTACTCGCTATAATTTAGAAGATTGAGGTCTTATAGAAACTTGCAAAATTCTTAAGGGATTGGACAGGCTAGATGCAGGAAGATTGTTCCCGATTGTTGGGGAAGTCCAGAACAAGGGGTCATAGTTTAAGGATAAGGGGGAAATCTTTTAGGACCGAGATGAGAAAAACATTTTTCACACAGAGAGTGGAGAATCTGTGGAATTCTCTGCCACAGAAAGTAGTTGAGGCCAGTTCATTGGCTATATTTAAGAGACAGTTAGATGTGGCCCTTGTGGCTAAATGGATCAGAGGGTATGGAGAGAAGGCAGGTACAGGATACTGAGTTGGATGATCAGCCATGATCATATTGAATGGTGGTGCAGGATCGAAGGGCCGAATGGCCTACTCCTGCACCTATTTACTATATTTCTATGTTTCTATTCTCATTGTTATTCACCTGACGGAGAAAAGGATAGAAAATCAGATGCTAATATCACAGGATGTCCAATAACACTTCTGACTCTGATTGTTGTTAATGTTTCATAAATGAACTCTTTTTGTAAATGTAACGTTTTTTTCCTGAATATGATGGAAATGAGCAGCACAGCTGGTAAAGCTGCTGCCACACAGCGCCAGTAATCCAGGTTCATTCCTGACCTCGGGTGTTGTCTGTGTGGAATTTGCATGTTCTCTCTTTGACAGAATGAGTTTCCACTGGTTGTCCTCCCGTTTCCTTCCACATCCCAAAGACATGTGAGTTTTGAAGGTTAATTGGTTTCTGTAAATTGTCCCTAGTTTGTAGGGAGTGGATGAAAAATTGGGATAATATGGAACAATAGGTGCAGGAGTAGAGGCCATTCGGCCCTTCGAGCCAGAACCGCCATTCAATATGATCATGGCTGATCATTCACAATCAGTACCCTGTACCTACTTTCTCCACATATCCCCTGACTCCGCTATATTTAAGAGTCCTATCTAGCTCTCTCTTGAAAGTATCCAGAGAACCAGCCTCCACCGCCCTCTGAGGCAGAGAATTCCACAGACTCACAACTCTGTGTTAAAAAGTGTTTCCTCATCTCTGTTCTAAATGGCTTATCTCTTATTCTTAAACTGTGGCCCCTGGTTCAGGACTCAGATTCAGATTCAGATTCAGATTCAATTTTAATTGTCATTGTCAGTGACAATTACTCCCTCCAACATGCGGAACATGTTTCCTTAACCCTTAATCTTATGTTTCAATAAGATCCCCTCTCATTGAACAGGTGATCGATTGTTGACGCTGTGTGCTATAGGACCTGTTTCTATGCTGTATCTTTAAACAAAACCATTCGCAGTTTTTATTACCAATTATAATCTGTCTCACCAGAGCTGTATTGAAATCATTGAACGCAGAAAATTAATGAAGGTAATAATCAGATGTCCACAGTGCAGTTTTATGTTTAATTTAATGTGGCTCACAAATAAGTTGACTGTATTAAATTTAGCCCTTTAGTAATCGAAATTTACCACAATATCTTTCTTCAGTTATGACTGTACCTAATCCCAGCTCACTGTCTCGATATTCAGAGTTCAATTAACTTGGCAGATAAACTTTAAATATTCCCACTGATATATATTCCCTATGACCCTCGAAATGTAATTATTCTACTGAATTTTGTATACAAAAAGACTCAATGCCCCGATATAGTCTAGATATTAAGTAGAATAAATGTAATTACAAAGAATAATATTTTCAAAATAAGGGGAGGAAACCCCCCACAAGTGCTGGAGTAATTCAGGAGATCAGGCAGCATCTCTTTAGGACATGGACAGGCCATGTTTTAGTCTGAAGAAAGACAACGTTACAGACGAGAACTGAGTCACTCCCACACTTTGTTTTATTTGTGGCAAACCAGCATCTGCAGTTCCTTGTAGATACTTAAACTGGGATTTATTGATCCTTCTCATAGTTTGAATCTACTGTAAATGAAGTGGTTTCACAAGCAATGTACTGTTTAAGCGTTGAAAGCATATTTATAATTTGTTACAATACAAGAAAATGGACAAATTGTAACAAACGTGGATCGATTTCCCAAGATTAACGATGTTTTAAATTTCACTTACATTTACATCCATACGCTCAGGGGCTATAATAAAATCCTTGGTTTAACCAGCAAAAATAAATGCACCGCTCCATAGTAATGAACAGCAGCGATGCGATTCAATTGTAAAGTGAATTGCAAACTTCCCTGGACTGTCTGAATGATGCTTGTGTCCCCGCTCGCTGTTCACATTGTTCCCAATGTAAGGGGCAAGATATAACCACATAACAATAACCATATAACAATTACAGCACGAAACAGGCCATCTCGACCCTTCTAGCCCGTGCCGAACACGTATTCTCCCCTAGTCCCATCTACCTGCACTCAGACCATAACCCTCCATTCCTTTCCCGTCCATATATCTATCCAATGTATTTTTAAATGATAAAATCGAACCTGCCTCCACCACTTCCACTGGAAGCTGATTCCACACAGCTACCACTCTCTGAGTAAAGAAGTTCCCCCTCATGTTACCCCTAAACTTCTGTCCCTTAATTCTCAAGTCATGTCCTCTTGTTTGAATCTTCCCTACTCTCAATGGAAAAAGCTTATCCACGTCAACTCTGTCTACCCCCTCATCATTTTAAAGACCTCTATCAAGTCCCCCCTTAACCTTCTGCGCTCCAAAGAATAAAGACCTAACTTGTTCAACCTTTCTCTGTAACTTAGTTGCTGAAACCCATGCAACATTCTAGTAAATCTCCTCTGTACTCTCTCTATTTTGTTGACATCCTTCCTATAATTGGGCAACCAAAATTGTACACCATACTCCAGAATTGGTCTCACCAATGCCTTGTACAATTTTAACATTACACCACTTTCCTCCCCAATCCGCAGTATATCCATGCGCCTATCCAAAAGCCTATCCAAAAGCCTCTTAAAAGCCACTTTCATATTCTTCTCCACCACCACTCCTGGCAGCAGGTTCCATCATCCCAATCCCTTTGGTTTAAAAAAAAAACATCTTGCACATCTGTTTTAAACTCTGCCCCTCTCACTCTAATGCTACGCCCTTGAGTCTTTGACATTTCCATGTTGGGAGAAAGGTTCTGACAGTCTACCATATCCATCTCCCTCAACCTCTGACACCAGTGACTTCTCCTTGAGGATAATCCTCCCTAATCCAGACAGCATTGACATTTAATAAAATGTGTCAATGAATTTACGATGAAAGCAAAATTGAGCTAAACTCCAATCTACGAAGCATAAATGAGAAATATTGTCCACAGGTTTTGCTATAAAACATGATTAAAAATCTTTGAAACTCACAAAGAAAATAATATATCAGTACAGACCTTCAATAAAGTAATTGGCTGCCTCCAAATCACAATAGATTGAGGGGAACAGGGCCACCCAAGTTCAATAATTGTGAGGTGATGTTCAAACTAATTAGATCAGGAAATATTACTCTGAGTGCAGGCTCATTTAATAAAGCATATCTCAGCAAGGCTTTCATATCTTAATCTTCTCATAAACTTAACTACAAATCCTAAATTACAAGCATTGTGCCAATGAAAATTAAGATAAGGCCAAACACGTTGATCTTTGTAACGAGTGTGTTTTAAATTTAATGCTGATAAGTGTGAGGTGCTACATCTTGGCAGGACAAATCAAAATAGGACGTACATGGTAAATGGTAGGGAATTGAGGAATGCAGTTGAACAGAGGGATCTAGGAATAACTGTGCATAGTTCCCTGAAGGTGGAATCTCTTGTAGATAGGGTGATAAAGAAAGCTTTTGGTGTGCTGGCCTTTATAAATCAGAGCATTGAGTATAGAAGTTGGGATGAAATGCTAAAATTGTACAAGGCATTGGTGAGACCAATTCTGGAGTGTGGTGTACAATTTTGGTCGCCCAATTATAGGAAGGATGTCAACAAAATAGCGAGAGTGCAGTGGAGATTTAATAGAATGTTGCCTGGGTTTCAGCAACTAAGTTACAGTGAAAGGTTGAATAAGTTAGGTCTTTATACTCTGGAGCGCAGAAGGTTAAGGGGGGACTTGACAGAGGTCTTTAAAATGATGAGAGGGATAGACAGAGTTGACGTGGACAAGCTTTTCCCATTGAGAGTAGGGAAGATTCAAACAAGAGGACATAACTTCAGAATTAAGGGACAGAATTTAGGGGTAACATGAGGGGGAACTTCTTTACTCAGAGAGTGGTAGCGGTGTGGAATGAGCTTCCAGTGGAAGTTGTGGAGGCAGGTTCGATTTAATCATTTAAGAATAAATTGGATGGGTATATGGATGGGAAAGGAATGGAGGGTTATGGTCTGTGTGCAGGTAGATGGCACTAGGGGAGAATACGTGTTCGGCACGGACTTGTAGGGCCGAGATGGCCTGTTTCCGTGCTGTCATTGTTATATGGTTATAAGGTTATAAAAATAAAATTAAATCAAATCACAATTAGTTTGTGGTATTTAGGTCAGCACAGTGACACAGTGGTAGAGTTGTTGCCTTACAGCCTTGGAGACCTGGGTTTGATACTGACTACGGGTGCTGTATGTACAGAGTTTGCACGTTCTCCCTGGGACCACGTGGGTTTTCTCTGGGTGCTCTGCTTTCCTTCAACATCCCAAAGACATGCAGGTTTGTAGGTTAATTGGCTTCTGTAAATTGTCTCTAGTGAACAGTTGAGCGGTGGGATGAAGGGCCTGTTTGCACACTGTCTCTAAACCAAATTAAAAAAAACATTAATCACCCAAAGCATACATGGAGACATTTTAGTTTGGAGATAGTGTGCAAACTGACCTTTTCAGCCCACTGAGTCCATGTTGACCAACGATCCTCACACACTAACACTATCCTGCACACTCTAGGGACAATTTGCAAATTCACCAAGCCAATTCCTGCGATGTCAGGACTTTCATATGAAGAAAGACTGGACAGACTCGGCTTATACTCTCTAGTATTTAGGAGATTGAGAGGGGATCTTATAGAAACTTACAAAATTATTAAGGGGTTGGACAGGCTAGATGCAGGAAGATTGTTCCCGATGTTGGGGAAGCCCAGGACAAGGGGTCACGGCTTAAGGATAAGGGGGAAATCCTTTAAGACCGAGACGAGAAAAACATTTTTCACACAGAGAGTGGTGAATCTGTGGAATTCTCTGCCACAGAAGGTAGTTGAGGCCAGTTCATTCGCTATATTTAAGAGGGAGTTAGATGTGGCCCTTGTGGCTAAAGGGATCAGGGGGTATGGAGAGAAGGCAGGTACGGGATACTGAGTTGGATGATCAGCCATGATCATATTGAATGGCGGTGCAGGCTCGAAGGGCCGAATGGCCTTCTCCTGCACCTTATTTTTATGTTTCTATGTTTCAATTAGCCTACAAGCCCGTATGTCTTTGGAGTGTGGGAGGAAACCAGAGCATCCAGAGAAAGCCCATGCAGGTCACGTAGAAACTCCAAACAGACAGCACCTGTAGTCCGGATCGAACCCCTGTCTCTGGAACTGTAAGGCAGCAACACTACTGCTGCACCACCGTGCAGCCCTCCGTCAAATACAAATCTTTAGTATAATAATTATGAACAGTGAAAGTATTGATTCATATGGAAAAGGTACGAGAGTGTTGAATATCTTTCACTGCTGGTGATGGGGTTGAATCTCCCCAGAGAAGGGATTGCAAAAATCCATCCATGAATAATGCCGGCTGAAATGAGGAGAGAGCATTCATTATATTCAAATGCTTTGCCAGGGTAAAATTGGCACAGCACCACAGAATAGTATTGGAAGAAATACTAAAACGTGGAACTCACTGAAGTGTGGAGTTTGAAGCAGAATCTGTTGAAGTGAAAGCTTGGTGTGCAGGAAAGAGAAAGTAATTGAATAATGTGATGAGAAAATGTCTGGAGATAATTGGTACAGTGGGAGGTTTGTGTGAGACTGTTTGGATTCAATGATCTGTTTTGATTCATGACATTCTATTCAACTGCTACTTTATTACCAATTCTCTTGAAATATTTTCGTATTCTGTGTTCCAACAATGGTCATCGAGTCATAAATGATGGAAACAGGTCCTTCAGCACAACTTGCCCAAGATGCCCCATCTACACTAGTCCCACAGGCCCGCGCGCAGCCCATATCACTCTAAACCGTATCAATCCACGTACCTGTCCAAATGTTTTTTAAATGCTCTTAGAAACATAGAAACATAGAAAATAGGTGCAGGAGTAGGCCATTCGGCCCTTCGAGCCTGCACTGCCATTTGATATGATCATGGCTGATCATCCAACTCAGTATCCTATCCCTGCCTTCTCTCCATACCCCCTGATCCCTTTAGCCACAAGAGCCACATCTAACTCCCTCTTAAATATAGCCAATGAACTGGCCGCAACTACCTTCTGTGGCAGAGAATTCCACAGATTCACCACTCTCTGTGTAAAAAATGATTTCCTCATCTCGGTCCTAAAAATCTTCCCTCTTATCCTTAAACTGTGACCCCTAGTTCTGGACTTCCCCAACATCGGGAATAATCTTCCTGCATCTAGCCTGTCCAACTCCTTAAAATTTTTATAAGTTTCTATAAGATCCCCCCTCAGTCTTCTGAATTCCAATGTGTACAAGCCGAGTCTATCCAGTCTTTCCTCATATCGTGAAGTTTGCAGACGACACAACAGTGATTGGGCTGATCACCAACGGTGATGAAACAAACTACAGAGCGGAGGTGCAGAACCTGGCGGACTGGTGCACACGTAACAACTTGGCACTAAACACCTCCAAGACCAAGGAGCTGATTATTGACTTCAGGAGGTCCCATAATGGAGAATACGCCCCAATCTCCATTTACGGGGAAAGTGTGGAGAGAGTGTCCAGCTTTAAGTTTCTGGGCACTCACATTTCACACAAGAGCTACCAGCCTTGGAGGGCATCTACCACACACGGTGCCTCAGGAAGGCCGTCAGCATCCATAAAGACTCATCACACCCCTGTAACGGACTGTTTGAAGTACTTCCCTCCGGCAGACGTTACAAGGCCTTCTACGCCCGAACCTCCAGACTCGGAAACAGCTTTATTCCAAGAGCTATAGCGGCTCTGAACCGGCCCTGCTGAGTGCCCCCGGACTGTCTCCCTCGGATGGCCACGTCACACAGCTTATTTATTTATTTTACTTTTCTTGTACATCGGTTGGAAGCTGCATACTAAATCTTGTTGCACTGACGTGCAATGACAAGAAAATATATTAGTATTATTATTATTATTATTATTATTATTATTATTATTATATGAAAGTCCTGCCATCCCAGGAATCAGTCTTATAGTGGTTGCCTCAACTACCTGCTCTGGCAGTGTGTTCCATATACCCATCACCCTCTGTGTGAAAAAGTTACCCCTCGGGTTCCTATTATATCTTTTCCCTCTCACTTGAAATCTGTGTCCCCTGGTTCTTAATTCCCTTTGGGTGAAAGACATAACCTATAAAAAGGGAAAAAGGCCAGATTTCTACAAGGGATTTATACAAGCAGTAATTCTGTAAAACAAAATTGGAGGGTAATATTAAACCAATGTAGAGAAATTAATATGCTTTCAATCTCCATTTGAACATATTGTGGAACTGTTAAAACTTGACTCAATAAGTTGGGCCAATTAGGCGTGAATCATTTAAACAGCCATAGACGTGAAACAAATGGAAGAATGTAGGAAGGAACTGTAGATGCTGGTTTACACCAAAATTAGACACAAAATGCTGGAGTAACTCAGCAGATCAGGCAGCATCTATGGAGAAAAGGAATAGGTGACATTTTGTGTCGAGACCTTTCCTCAGACTGAGAGTCAGATTCAGATTCTGATTCAACTTTAATTGTCATTGTCGGTGTACAATACAGAGACAACGAAATGCATTTAGCATCTCCCTTGAAGAGCGACATAGAATATGATTTCAATAAATAAATCTATTTAAATGCATACAGTCATAGACTTTTTTCCTGTGGGAGGAGTGTCTGGGGGGGGGGGTGATTGGCAGTCACCGAGGTACATTGTTGAGTAGAGTGACAGCCGCCGGGAAGAAGCTGTTCCTGGACCTGCTGGTCCGGCAACGGAGAGACCTGTAGCGCCTCCCGAATGGTAGGAGGGTAAACAGTCCATGGTTGGGGTGAGAGCAGTCCTTGGCGATGCTGAGCGCCCTCCGCAGACAACGCTTGCTTTGGACAGACTCAATTGAGGGGAGCGAGGAACCGGTGATGCGTTGGGCAATTTTCACCACTCTCTGCAATGCCTTCCGGTCGGAGACAGAGCAGTTGCCATACCATACTATGATACAGTTGGTAAGGATGCTCTCGATGGTGCAGCGGTAGAAGTTCACCAGGATCTGAGGAGACAGATGGATCTTCTTCAGTCTCCTCAGGAAGAAGAGACGCTGGTGAGCCTTCTTGACCAGAGTTGAGGTGTTGTGGGTCCAAGAGAGGTCATCGGAGATGTTGACCCCCAGGAACCTGAAGCTGGAAACACGTTCCACCTCCGTCCCGTTGATGTGGATGGGGGTGTGCGTGCCGCCCCTAGACTTCCTGAAGTCTACAATGAGCTCCTTGGTCTTCTTGGCGTTAAGGGCCAGGTTGTTGTCAGCGCACCATGCTGCTAAGTGCTGGACCTCCTCCCTGTAGGCCGACTCATCGTTGTTGCTGATGAGGCCAATCACCATTGTATCATCTGCATACTTGATGATGGTGTTAGTACCATATACAGGTGTGCAGTCATAGGTGAAGAGGGAGTAGAGGAGGGGGCTCAGCACACAGCCCTGTGGAACGCCAGTGTTCAGGGTGAGGGTTGAAGAGGTGTGCTTGTCTAACCTAACAGACTGGCGTCTGTTGGTTAGAAAGTCCAGTATCCAGGGGAGACAGAACTAGAGATATAAAGAGATAAAAAGAACAAATGAATGAAAGGTATACAAAGGACAAATCAAGGCCAGAGCAATGATTTAGGAAAGATGGAGCCCACAATGATCTATTGTTGCCGGTGGAGAAGGTGAGAATGAGTGAACGTGCGAGTGAAATAGTGAAACCAAGTTGGACCACAGTGAAACTAATTGGACGACTAGGGTGGGGGAGGGACGGAGAGAGAGGGAATGTGAGATTGAAAGCAAACTTACTCATTTACATCCAATATCTCACAAAAATACTGTTTAATAATACTACTGCTTCTTCTTAGCTCTGGTTCCCTGTTGCAGCCATTAAAATGAGAAATTGCTGCATTCCCACGGATTCTATCCAGATCAGCCTAATCCCTGGGTTGAATGGAACATTATGCCCCTGTCCCACTTAGGAACCCTGAACAGGAACCTCTGGAGACGTTATGCCCCACCCAAGGTTTCCGTGCGGTTCCCGGAGGTTTTTGTCAGTCTCTCTACCTGCTTCCACTATCTGCAACCTCCGGCAACCACCTGCAATCTCCAGGAACCGCACGGAAACCTTGGGTGGGGCGCAAAGTCTCCATAGGTTTCCGTTCAGGTTTCCTAAGTGGGACAGGGGCTTAAGGCACTCGGGCCGCACAGCTGAAGTCATTACATTGGGGTGGCAAGTAGATCCTGTTATAGAGGTTGTGACATATAGTGCATTTAAACCTCAAACTGAATCACTGTTGAGATTGCACCAAGTAGCCAGCACTTCTGATTTCAATTCAGCGATTCAGCTGGAAAGTGGTCGTGATTTCCTATATTGTAATCACGTATAGTCTTTTCACTGACATTGAAACATTGAAACATAGAAATTTGGTGCAGGAGTAGGCCATTCGGCCCTTCGAGCCTGCACCATTCGCCATTCAATATGATCATGGCTGATCATGCAACTCAGTATCATGTCTTCTCTCCATACCCCCTGACCCCTTTAGCCACAAGGGCCACATCTAACTTCCTCTTAAATATAGCCAATGAACTGGCCTCAACTACCTTCTGTGGCAGAGAGTTCCAGAGATTTACTACTCTCTGTGTGAAAAATGTTTTTCTCATCTCGGTCCTAAAGGATTTCCCCTTTATCCTTAAACTGGGACCCCTTGTCCTGGACTTCCCCAACATCGGGAACAACCTTACTGCATCTAGCCTGTCCAACCCCTTAAGAATTTTGTAAGTTTCTATAAGATCCCCCCTCAAACTTCTAAATTCTAGCGAGTACAAGCCGAGTCTATGCAGTCTTTCTTCATATGAAAGTCCTGACATCCCTGGTATCAGTCTGGTGAACCTTCTCTGTACTCCCTCTATGGCAAGAATGTATTTCCTCAGATTAGGAGACCAAAACTGTACGCAATACTCCAGGTGTGGTCTCACCAAGACCCTGTACAACTGCAGTAGAACCTCCCTGCTCCTATACTCAACTCCTTTTGCTATGAATGCTGGATAGCACTCAACAAAAAAAGCATTTCACATGACCTTTCACAAAGATCTGAGGCCATAGAATTTTAAAACTGAATCAATTAACTCTGCCACCAAAACAACGAATAAAACCGGAGGCAATAAAATTTGCTGCAACCTTAGCCATGCTCTCACTTCACTCTTGCATTGGGGAGAAGGTATCAGAGTCTGAAAACTGTGACCTCCAGGTTCAGGAACAGCTTCTTCTCAGCAACCATCTTGAACATTACAGGAATGAGTAGGTTAACATATGATGAGTGCTTGTCGGCACTGGTCCAATACAACCTGGAGTCTAGAAGAACGAGGGCGACCTCATTGATACGTACAGAATAGTGAATGGCTTGGATAGAGTGGGTATGGAGAGGATGTTTCCACTAGTTGGAGAGTCTAGGACTAGAGGTCGTAGACTCAGAATTTCTATAAGATCCCCCCTCAATCTTCTAAATTCTAGCGAGTACAAGCCGAGTCTATCCAGTCTTTCTTCATATGAAAGTCCTGATATCCCAGGAATCAGTCTGGTGAACCTTCTATAATTTATGACCTGAGTCCGGGGTTCAGACGCGGGCCAGCGGCTGCGTCAGCTGGACTGAAGGGCGGCAGCTTCGAACCCCCCGGGCCGCGGTGTTTGAACCGGTGTTTGTACCATCGCCCAGTGGGGTATCACCTCAGCGCAGAGGGAGAAGAGGAGGGAAGAGACTGCATCCCTAAGACTTTTGCCCCCATCACAGTGAGGAGATGCTTGGTGGACTCACTGTGGTGGATGTTAATTTGTGTTTATTGTTGTTTATTATTGTATTATTGTATGTATGACTGCAGGCACGAAATTTCGTTCAGTCCGAAAGGTCTGAATGACAATAAAGGTAATTCAATTCAATTCAATTCAATTCAATTCAATTCAATTCAATTCAATTCAATTCAATTCAATTCAATTCAATTCAATTCAATTCAATTCAATTCAATTCAATTCAATTCAATTCAATTCAATGACCTTAAATGCCAACTAAACTACAAGCTACGAACTGTTTTGGTGGCGTTTGGGACTTTGGGCTTTTGTTGTGCGCTAATATATTTATTTTATAATTGATTGAACTTTAATTTTTGTTTATTATGTCTATGAGTACTATATTTACAGACCCGTTATTGATTTAATTTGATTTGATTCAACTTTACTGTCATTGTGCAAAGTACAGACACAACAAAAAGCTTTTTTTACCATACGAATAAAATAAATAAGAACACAGAACACGATAGTCTTGGTTCTTGGTTTCTTGGTCCACTGTCCTCTGTTTTTTTTAATCACAAATATTATATCAAATATTAAAATAGTATTGACAATACAATAAAACAAAACACCACCATAATACAAGACGAACAAATATGCTAAGCATCAACATGGGGCATAACCTGATTATATTACAATCCTTGTCAAGGATACATTCAACACCCTGCGGAGCCCAGCGGTCCCGGAACTCCCTCAGGGTGCCCGTAGACAGGGCGTATTCCCTTTCCATCCGCACCCGGGCACGGACGTATACCCGGAAAAGGGGCAGGCAGCTGGCTCGGGTTGAGCCCTCCAACGTCTGGTGCCTTGACTCACGGATGGCCAGCTTGGCCAGGCCCAGGAGCAACCCAACCAGGACATCTTTGGCCCTACCCTCTCCCCTACGCACAGGGTGTCCAAAGATGAGGATGGTGGGTGAAAAATGCAGCCAGAAGGCAAGGAGCAACCCCTTTAGATATTCAAACAGTGGTTGCAGCCTCACACACTCCATGTACACGTGGTACACAGACTCTTCTAGCCCGCAACAGTGGCAGGCGGCTGGCGAGTCTGTGAACCGCGAGAGAAACAGGTTGCAGGGAACACCTCGGGGCAGTACCCTCCACCCCAGGTCCCCAATGTAGAGGGGGAGAATCCCTGCGTAGAGGGACCCCCACCGGGGGCCCCCCTCGCGACCGGAAGGGAACACCGACCGCCACTTGGTGTCCGGACGGTGGACCAGGGCGAGTAAGTGCAGGGTTTGGAGGAGGAGCTCATACAGGACACGCCTCCCTGCCTCTCGGAGGGAGACGAAGGGTGTCGAGGAAAGGCGGCTCAAATTGTGTGGGACCGGCTCCCGGGATGGATTACAGCGCCTGGGTCCGATGAGTACTTCCGGCTGAGCGGGGGCTTGCTCAACCACAAGTACTCCACACATTTGATCCCCCAGACACCCGGTGGGGCGGGACAAGGACGGGCTGTTCTCACGCTCGGGCTGTTACCCTCTGCCGGCGGAGGGGTACCCCGGTCAACGGCAACCAGGTTCCAGACTGTCAACAAGTCCCTGTAGAAGCCAGGCATCCCCATCAGGACCGCATGGGTGACGCCCACCATCGGGATCCGCGTACCTCCTTGAAGGCAGCGGCTCCGTTAGAAAAAGTGCGTCGCCAGCACGTGCCACCTGGGAGGATGCCCTGAGTACAGGTATCTCTGCAAGGTCTTGAGGCAGAGAGCCGCCAACTTGGTGCGAAAGCACACCAGCGACTGACCGCCCTCCTCGATCGGGAGACTCAGGACCGCTGCCGAGACCCAGTGCTTTCCGTTGCCCCAGAAGAAGTCCACCAACTTCTTCTGGATAATCCCAGCCAAGGTGGCTGATGGGACTAACGTGGTCAATCTGTACCATAGCATGGAGGCCACGAGTTGGTTAATGACCAACACCCTGCCCCGGTAGGAAAGCACTCTGAGGAGACCCGCCCAGTGCCTCCTGCCAGTTCGCCAGACTGGTCTCCGCACCGGGGCTCAGGTAGACTCCCAGGTAGAGGAGGTGCGTGGTACTCCACGTGAAAGACCTCAACTCCTTCGGGAGGGAGTCCACCTGCCAGGGACCCACCAAGAGTCCAGAACATTTCCCCCAGTTGATCCTGGCAGATGAGGCGGCCGTGAAGACTCGTTGGCACTCACGCATCCTCTGCAGGTCGACGGGGTCAGTGACCATGAGGAGCACGTCATCGGCGTAGTCCGAGAGGACCACCTCCATGACCGGCTCGCGTAGAACCATGCCCGTCAACTTCCTCCGAATCAGACTAAGGAATGGCTCCACGCAGATGGCGTACAGTTGGCCAGACATGGGGCATCCCTGACGTACTCCTCTGTGGAAGGGAATGGGGGCCGTCAAAGATCCATTGACTTTCACGAGGCACTCTGCGGTGGCGTATAAAAGTTGGATCCAGGACATAAAGTACGGTCCAAACCCAAACGCCCGCAGAGTCCTCAACAGATACTCGTGATCCACCATGTCAAAAGCCTTCTCCTGGTTGAGGGAGACAAATGCATCCACTGCCCTCTGTGGCAGGGAATTCCACAAATTCACAACTCTCTGTGTGAAAATGTTTTTTCTCACTTCAGTCCTAAATGACCTCCCCTTTATTCTAAGACTGTGGCCCCTGGTTCTGGACTTTAGTTTTCGTACTGTCTGACTGGCTGTGCAGACATGCTTTCCGCTTCCGTCGGGCATGATAATATAACCATATAACAATTACAGCACGGAAACAGGCCATCTCGACCCTTCTAGTCCGTGCCGAACACATATTCTCCCCTAGTCCCATATACCTGCGCTCAGACCATAACCTTCCATTCCTTTCCCGTCCATATAACTATCCAATTTATTTTTAAATGATAAAAACGAACCTGCCTCCACCACCTTCACTGGAAGCTCATTCCACACAGCCACCACTCTCTGAGTAAAGAAGTTCCGCCTCATGTTACCCCTAAACTTCTGTTCCTTAATTCTCAAGTCATGTCCCCTTGTTTGAACCTTCCCTACTCTCAGTGGGAAAAGCTTATCCACGTCAACTCTGTCTATCCCACTCATCATTTTAAAAACCTCTATCAAGTCCCCCCTTAACCTTCTGCACTCCAAAGAATAAAGACCTAACTTGTTCAACCTTTCTCTGTAACTTATTTGCTGAAACCCAGGCAACATTCTAGTAAATCTCCTCTGTACTCTCTCTATTTTGTTGACATCCTTCCTATAATTAGGCGACCAAAATTGTACCCCATACTCCAGAATTGGCCTCACCAATGCCTTGTACAATTTTAACATTACATCCCAACTTCTATACTCAATGCTCTGATTTATAAAGGCCAGCACCCCAAAAGCTTTCTTTACCACCCTATCTACATGAGATTCCACTTTCAGGGAGCTGTGCACAGTTATTCCCAGATCCCTCTGTTCACCTACATTCTTCAATTCCCTACCATTTACCATGTACGTCCTATTTTGATTTGTCCTGCCAAGATGTAGCACCTCACACTTATCAGTATTAAATTCCATCTGCCATCTTTCAGCCCACTCTTCCAACTGGCATAAATCTCTCTGTAGACTTTGAAACTCTACTTCATTACCCAAAACCCCACCTATCTTAGTATCATTTGCATACCTACTAATCCAATTTACCACACCATGATCCAGATCATTGATGTACATGACAAACAACAGTGGACCCAACACAGATCCCTGTGGCACCCCATTCGTCACTGGCCTCCAACCTGACAAACAACCATCCACCATTACTCTCTGGTATCTCCCATTCAGCCACTGTTGAAACCATCTTGCTACTCCACCATTAATACCCAACCATTGAACCTTCTTAACCAACCTTCCATGAGGAACCTTGTCAAAGGCCTTACTGAAGTCCATATATACAACATCCACTGCTTTACCCTCATCAATTTCCCGAGTAACCTCTTCAAACAATTCAAGAAAATTAGTCAAACATGACCTTCCAGGCACAAATCCATGTTGATTGTTCCTAATCAGACCCTGTTTATCCAGATGCTTATATATATTATCTCTAAGTATTCTTTCCATTAATTTGCCCACCACTGATGTCAAACTAACAGGTCTATAATTGCTAGGTTTACTATTAGAACCCTTTTTAAACAATGGAACAACATGCGCAGTACGCCAATCCCTCGGCACTATTCCCGTTTCTAATGACACTTGAAATATTTCTGCCATAGCCCCTGCTATTTCTACACTAACTTACCTCAATGTCCTAGGGAATATCCTGTCCGGACCTGGAGACTTATCCACTTTTATATTTCTCAAAAGTGTCAGTACTTCCTCTTCTTTGAATCTCATAGTTTCCATAGCTACTCTACTTGTTTCCCTTACCTCACATAATTCAATATCCTTCTCCTTGGTGAATACCGAAAAGAAACTGTTCACTATCTCCCCCATCTCTTTTGGCTCTGCAGATAGTTGTCCACTCTGACTCTCTAATGGACCAATTTTATCCCTCGTTATCCTTTTGCTATTAATATAGCGGTAGAAACCCTTTGGATTTACTTTCACCTTACTTGCCAAAGCAACCTCATATCTTCTTTTAGCTTTTCTAATTTCTTTCTTAAGATTCTTTTTACAATCTTTATACTCCTCAAGCACCTCATTTACTCCATGCTGCCTATAATTATTGTAGATCTCCCTCTTTTTCCGAAACAAGTGTCCAATTTCCCTTGAAAACCAGGGCTCTTTATAATTTTTACGATTTCCATTCAACCAAACAGGGACATAAAGATTCTGTACTCTTAAAATTTCACCTTTAAATGTCTTCCATTTCTCTTCCACATCTTTCCCATAAAAAAAATGTCCCAATTTACTTCTTTTATAACCTTTCGCATCTCCTCAAAGTTAGCCTTTCTCCAATCAAAAATCTCAACCCTGGGTCCAGTTCTGACCCTCTCCATAATTATATTGAAACTAATGGTATTGTGATCACTGGTCCCGAACTGTTCCCCAACGCATACCTCTGCCACCTGACCCGTCTCATTTCCTAACAGGAGGTCCAGCATTACCCCTTCTCTAGTAGGTACCTCTATATATTGCTGCAAAAACTATCCTGCACACATTTTACAAACTCCAACCCATCCAGCCCATTTACAGAATGTGTTTCCCAGTCTATGTGTGGAAAATTGAAATCTCCCACAATCACTACTTTGTGCTTACTACTAATATCTGCTATCTCCTTACATATTTGCTCTTCCAATTCTCGCTCCCCATTTGGCGGTCTATAATACACCCCTATAAGTGTTGCTACCCCTTTCCCATTTCTCAGTTCCACCCAAATAGCCTCCCTAGACGAGCCCTCTAATCTATCCTGCCAAAGCACTGCTGTAATATCTTCCCTGATAAGCAATGCAACACCTCCACCTCTTGCCCCACCAATTCTATCACACCTGAAGCAACGAAATCCTGGAATATTTAGTTTCCAATCACAGCCCTCCTGCAACCATGTTTCACTGATCGCCAAAACATCATACTTCCAGGTGTGAATCCAGGCTCTAAGTTCATCCACCTTTCTTACAATGCTCCTAGCATTAAAATATACACATTTAAGAAACCCACCCTCACTTATTCTCTGTTTATTATCTTTTTCTTCTCTCTCCCCTACATTTTGGGTCAGAGTGCTACCATTCTCTGCCTCCTGCCTCACACACTGACTGCTAGCTTTCCCAATTTGAGTCCCTCCCCCCAACCATATTAGTTTAAAGTCTCCCCAGTAGCCTTTGCAAATCTCCCCGCCAGGATATTGGTCCCCCTCGAGTTCAAGTGCAACCCGTCCTTTCTGTACAGGTCGCACCTTCCCCAAAAGAGGTCCCAAATGATCCAGAAACTTGAATCCATACCCACTGCATCAGTCCCTCATCCACTCATTTATCCTCCACCTCGCTCCATTCCTACTCTCACTTCACGTGGCACAGGCAGTAATCCCGAGATTGTTACCTTTGCAGTCCTTCTCCTTAACTCTCTACCTAACTCCCTAAATTCTTATTTCAGGACCGCTTCTCTTTTCTTACCTATGTCGTTGGTACCTATATGTACCACAACCTCAGGCTCCTCTCTCTCCCATTTCAGGATTTCTTGGACACGTTCAGACACATCCCTGACCCTGGCACCAGGGAGGCAAACTACCATCCGGGTCTCCTGTCTGCGTCCACAGAATCGCCTGCCCGATCCCCTGACTATAGAGTCCCCTATTACAATTGCCCTCCTCTTCTTTTCCTTATCCTTCTGAGCAACAGGACCGGTCTTTGTGCCAGAGGCCTGGCCGCTGTCGCTGCCCCCAGGTAGGCTGTCTCCCCCACCCTTACTCAAACAAGAGTACTTATTTTCAAGGTGTACTTACCAGTCCCTGCCTCTGCCCATTGCCCTTCCTAACTGTGACCCAGTTTTCTGTCTCCCGTGGTCTTGGAGTGAGCACCTCCCTGTAACTCCTTTCTATGACCTCCTCGCTCTCCCTGAGCAGACAGAGGTCATCGAGTTGCTGCTCCACGTTCCTAACACGGTCCCTTAGGAGCCCCATCTCGACGCACCTGGCGCAGATGTGGACGTCTGGAGGGCACTCAGACTCCATGACCTCCCACATCTGACATCCAGAACAGTAAACTGCCCTGGCCCTCATTTTCCCCCTTAACCGAATACAATAAAGCCTTACCCGGGATACAAGCCAATCAGCTGCTTCCTCTGGTCCACTTCCACTAATCAGAGGCTTCCACCAGACTCCTTCTCTGGAAGTGAGATGGAACATTGCAGATGTGGGTAACTCCTCCTCGCACCAACGGCTCCCCGGGCCTCTGTAAACGCAAGCCCCGTGCTGTTTTTATACTTACAGCTCCAGGTAACTCCTCCTCTCACCAACGGCTCACCGGGCCTCTGTAAACGCAAGCCCCGCGCTGCTTTTATACCTACAGCTCCAGGCAACTCCTCCTCTCACCAACGGCTCCCCGGGCCTCTGTAAACGCAAGCCCCGCGCTGTTTTTATACCTACAGCTCCAGGCAACTCCTCCTCTCACCAACGACTCCCCGGGCCCCTGTAAACGCAAGCCCCGCGCTGTTTTTATACCTACAGCTCCAGGCAACTCCTCCTCTCACCAACGACTCCCCGGGCCTCTGTAAACGCAAGCCCCGCGCTGTTTTTATACTTAGAGCTCCAGGCAACTCCTCCTCTCACCAACGGCTCCCCGGGCCTCACCAGCCACATCTTCCCCTCCACCTCATTCCCCTTTCCGCAGAGACCATTCCCTCAGCAACTCCCTGGTTAACTAATCCCTTCCTACCCAATCCACCGCCTGCTCGGGTACTTTCCCCTGCAACCGCAGGAGATGGAACACCAGTCCCTATACCTCCTACCTCGACTCTGATCTTTGACCGCGACATTCATTTCAGATGAGGCAGAGGTTCACTTGCACCACCTCCAACTCTAGGTGTGGACTCTTGTATCCAAGTGCAGGTTTGGCGGTCGTTTCGCTAAACACCTCCGCTCAGTTCACCTAAACCTACATGATCTCCCGGTTGCTAAACACTTTAAGTGCACTGTAATTCCCAAACTGACCTTTGCGACATGGGTCTCCTCCATTGTCAGAGTGAGACCTATCGTGAATTGGAAGAACAGCATCTCATATTTCACTTGGGCAGCTTGCAACCCAAAGTTATGAATATTGACTTCAGTAACTTCAAATGACCCTTGCCTTCCCTCGCTCTCCATCCCTCCGCCATTCAAGTTATCCGACCAGTCTGTCTGTCCTACTGATTGGATTTTATCTTTGTATTCTTCAGTGTCACCTTTCCGTAGCTAACAACAATCTATTTTACGTTTTCCTTGCAGTGCGTCCTCTTTGATGTCCTTTTTCACACCTTACCCTTCCATGTCTCTGTCTCCCTCTCCACTGACTCTCTGTCTGAAGACTGGTCTCGACCTGCAACGTCACCCATTCCTATCTAGAAATGCTGCCTGTCCCACTAAGTTACTCTAGCATGTTATGCCTTTCTTCACACTCTGTACCATCGAGTGGCGCCAGCAATGGCTGCCGCGCCAACAGTCTGTCTGTCCTTTCCGTCATTGTGTTTTAATAGTGTGCGTTACATGTACGTTTTCAGTGTTCTTTAACGTTTTATGTGGTGGGTAGTGGGGGGGTGGGGTAGAGGAAACCTTTTTAATCTCTTACTTTGACGGAGATTCACCTTTTTCCTGTGTGGTATTCCTGCGGGCTTACCATCGTAGAGCTCGCTATCCCTTTGACAGGGATCGACCTCGGAGCTCCAACCTAGCGACATCACGGAGCTCGCTGTGTCTGGCCAGAGACCGACTTCGGGAACTCCAAGCCGCAGGAACTACGACCGCCCCGATGCGGGAGCTTCGATCAGCCCCGACGCTGGGGTTCGACTGCCCCGACCGTGGGCGATGTGGGTGTGGGGGGGGGGGGGGGGGGACCAGCAGGTTTGGCAGAGATGGTTTAAATTAGTTTGGCAGATCCCATGCAGGAATGAAGCATGGGAGAGGCAGGAAGTCGGTACGGTAGACGATTAAAGTATTTTCAGGCCACAGGATAGGTAGGAACCTGGCAGACAGAGAAGAAGGAGTTGGATTACATTATATTTATTTCAGTGCAAGAAGCTGGGCGGATAAGGAGGGTGGGGTGGCGGGGGGTATGGGTGAGCTCAGTACGTGGATATGTACGGATGCTATAATCGTAACGAAAACCTGTCAAGGAGAGGGACATGACTGACTTTATAATGTTCCAGGGTACATGTGCGACAGGCGAAATGTTGATAGGGGTAACATTGGCGGCGGATTTGGTTCGCTAATTAAAGCGAACGTCCGAGATGACATTAGTGATGGATCGTCAGCCCGGCTATGTGTGTGGATTTGAAAAATAAAAAGTTGGTGATCACATCTTTGGGAGCGCTATATATGCCACTAATAGATAAGTTAAAGATAAATTAGAAGAATAAATATGCTGAGAGATTGCATTTAGCTACTAGACTAATAAAATTGCCATCATGGGGGATTTATACTGCGATTATTTTAGTAACAAGGGATTTGACGGGGAGGAATTTGTCAAATATATTCAGGAAAGTTTCTAAAGCCAACATGTGAAAGCCCCAACAAGGAAGTGGACAGAGCGTGACGTACTCTAAGGCAGATGGGAAAGGCAAGCGTCTAGAATTGTTGGGACGACAGATGGCGCAATGGGCTAAGTGTTCGGCTGGCAACCGGAAGGTAGCCGGTTCGAATCCCGCTTGGAGTGCATACTGTTGTTGTGTCCTTGGGCAAGACACTTCACCCACCTTTGCCTGTGTGTGAATGTGTGTGAATGTGTGTGAGTGATTGGTGGTGGTCGGAGGGGCCGTAGGCGCAGATTGGCCGCCACGCTTCCGTCAGTCTGCCCCAGGGCAGCTGTGGCTACAGAAGTACCTTACCACCACCGAGTGTGACTGAGGAGTGAATGAATAATGCGATGTAAAGCGCCTTGAGTATTAGAAAGGCGCTATATAAATCCCATCCATTATTATTATTATTAGAATGGCGGAAGGCAAGGATGTTGGCTCCAACGACGACAGGTCTGCAAGCTTTCAAATTGTTATGTAATAAAATAGTGTGGGCCGACAATTTCTACCAACTTTACGCGACCATGCTGGAAATTACACACGCTGAGTGGAGTAGGATGTTTGCGGACAAAGTGATGTACAGAAAGCAGGATACTTTAAAAAAAAGTGACTGTGAGAATTCAATACATGCATGTCCCTGTTAGAGTTAAGGGCAAAACAGTAAGGAAGAGAGCCTTGGTGACTTAAGAATTGAGGGTTTGGTCTCGGCTTGTACTCGCTTGAATTTAGAAGATTGAGGGGGGATCTTATAGAAAATCACAACATTCTTAAGGGGTTGGACAGACTAGATGCAGGAAGATTATTCCCGATGTTGGGGAAGTCCATAACTAGGGGTCACAGTTTAATGATAAGAGGGGAGTCTTTTAGGACCGAGATGAGAAAATCATTTTTTACACAGAGAGTGGTGAATCTGTGGAATTCTCTGCCACAGAAGGTAGTTGAGGCCTTTTCATTGGCTGTATTTAAGAGGGAGTTAGATGTGGCCCTTGTGGCTAAAGGGATCAGGGGATATGGAGAGAAGGCAGGGATGGGATACTGAGTTGGATGATCAGCCATGATCATATCGAATTGCGGTGCAGGCTCGAAGGGCCGAATGGCCTACTCCTGCACCTATTTTCTATGTTTCTATGTTTCTATGAAAAAGGAGACATGGCTTGCTACTGGCCACTGGGAGCAAGTGTGGAGAATCTGTGGAATTCTCTG
The DNA here is from genome assembly GCF_010909765.2 of Amblyraja radiata. Classification (NCBI taxonomy): domain Eukaryota; kingdom Metazoa; phylum Chordata; class Chondrichthyes; order Rajiformes; family Rajidae; genus Amblyraja; species Amblyraja radiata. The sequence continues at coordinate 25,243 of NW_022630823.1, read as the reverse complement.
CCTCAGAACGCAGTGGAGGCCAATTATCTAGATGCTTTCAAGAGAGAGTTAGATAGAGCTCTTAAATATAGCGGAGTCGGGATGTGGCGAGACGCCAGAAACGGGTTACTGATTGTGGATGTTCAGCCATGATCATATTCAATGGCGGTGCTGGCTCGATGAACCGAATGGCCTACTCATGCACCTATTGTTTATTGTCTATCCTTGGAAGAGTAGAAAGGGGGTGAAGGTGTGTGTCTGTGTGTGTACATGTATGCGTGTGTCTTTGTGTGTGTGCTGTGTGTATGCTTGTGTGTGCGCGTGTGTGTATGTGTGTGGTGTTTGTGTATGTGTGCGGCGTGCGTGCGTGTGTGTGGTGTGTGTGTAAATGTGTGATATGTGCGTGCGGTATGTGCGTGTGTATGTGTGGTGTGTGTGTGGGGTGCGTGTGTATGTGTGTGTGTGTGGTGTGTGCATGTACGTGTGGTGTGTATGGTGTGTGTCTAGTGTGTGTGTGTGCGTGTATGTGTATGTGTGCGGTTTGTGTATATGTGTGTGTGCGTGTGTGTGTGTGGTGTGTGCGTGTACGTGTGGTGTGTATGGTGTGTGTCTAGTGTGTGTGTGTGTGTATGTGTATGTGTGCGGTTTGTGTATATGTGTGTGTGCGTGTGTGTGTGTGGTGTGTGCGTGTACGTGTGGTGTGTATGGTGTGTGTCTAGTGTGTGTGTGTGTGTATATGTGTATGTGTGCGGTTTGTGTATATGTGTGTGTGCGTGTGTGTGTGTGTGTGTGCGTGTAAATGTGTGATATGTGCGTGCGGTATGTGCGTGTATATGTGTGGTGTGTGTGTGGGGTGCGTGTGTGTGGTGGGTGTGTGTGTGTATGGTGTGCGTATGTGCGTGTGTGCGCGCGTGTGTTTGTGTGTATGTGCGTGTGTGCGTGTGTGTGTGTGTGCGTGTGTGCGTGTGTGTGTGCGTGCGTGCGTGTGTGTGGTGTTTGTGTATGTGTGCAGCGTGCGTGCGTGTGTGTGGTGTGTGTGTAAATGTGTGATATGTGCGTGCGGTATGTGCGTGTGTATGTGTGATGTGTGTGGAGGGTGCGTGTGTGTGGTGGGTGTGTGTGTGTGGTGTGTGCGTGTGCGTATGTGCGTGTGTGCGCGCGTGTGTGTGTGTGTATGTGCGTGTGTGCGTGTGTGTGTGTGTGTGCGCGTGTGTGTGCGTGCGTGCGTGTGTGTGGTGTTTGTGTATGTGTGCGGCGTGCGTGCGTGTGTGTGGTGTTTGTGTAAATGTGTGATATGTGCGTGCGGTATGTGCGTGTGTATGTGTGGTGTGTGTGTGTGGGGTGCGTGTGTATGTGTGTGTGCGTGTGTGTGGTGTGTGCGTGTACGTGTGGTGTGTATGGTGTGTGTCTGGTGTGTGTATGTGTGTGTGTGTGTATAGAAACATAGAAACATAGAAATTAGGTGCAGGAGTAGGCCATTCGGCCCTTCGTGCCTGCACCGCCATTCAATATGATCATGGCTGATCATCCAACTCAGTATCCCGTACCTGCCTTCTCTCCATACCCTCTGATCCCCTTAGCCACAAGGGCCACATCTAAATCCCTCTTAAATATAGCCAATGAACTGGCCTCGACTACCCTCTGTGGCAGAGAGTTCCAGAGATTCACCACTCTCTGTGTGAAAAATGTTCTTCTCATCTCAGTGTTAAAGAATTTCCCCCTTATCCTTAAGCTGTGACCCCTTGTCCTGGACTTCCCCAACATCGGGAGCAATCTTCCTGCATCTAGCCTGTCCTAAATTCTAGAGAGTATAAACCAAGTCTATCCAGTCTTTCTTAATAAGACAGTCCTGACATCCCTGTAATCAGTCTGGTGAACCTTCTCTGCACTCCCTCTAGGGCAATAATGTCCTTCCTCAGATTTGGAGACCAAAACTGTACGCAATACTCCAGGTGTGGTCTCACCAAGACCCTGTACAACTGCAGTAGAACCTCCCTGCTCCTATACTCAAATCCTTTTGCTATGAAAGCTAACATACCATTCGCTTTCTTCACTGCCTGCTGCACCTGCATGCCTACTTTCAATGACTGGTGTACCATGACACCCAGGTCTCGCTGCATCACCCCTTTTCCTAATAGGCCACCATTTAGATAATAGTCTGCTTTCCTGTTTTTGCCACCAAAATGGATAACCTCTCAAACCAGGAGAATAGGGTAAGAATATCTCGTATATTAGCGGTGGTTTTCTCAAACCTTCATATAACGGTATAGAACTTCACAGTGTATACTGGAAATCATTCTGTTAGGAGCCACATTTTTCAATGATTCACATCACTTACACAGTACAGCTCGCGCCACAATGGTTACATGCGGATTTCACATTTTTGAAATGATGCACATGGCAATTAAACACTTTTGCTTTAACGCTCTTAATATGTAAGATTTTGGGTTAAATAGATTACTAACTTGCCCAAATTTCTCATCACTTCCATAATTTGTTGAGTCACCTTTACACCCAAGATCTCCCCCCCTCACTGGAGTGAACCCTTTGCTGCGGATATTCGATGGGACAGTGCCCTGAAATGACCAAATATGTGGTTATAATCACGGTTCACAGCTGGCCATTGAGAACGGGTTATCTCCCAACTATCTTGTCTGTCCCTTTCAGAAACCCAGCGTCCGTCCATCACCTCCCCAGAGGATTGTGTTTAGATTATTGATTCGCTGCGATCTCCATGATGTATGCCAGCCCTTACTTGCTTATTCTCGTTTAATTTTCATGAAAGCTACGACCACTGCCCAAATCCATGGAGGAAATGAGTCAGGGAGCAAAGCTGATACTTGGTAAGCATGTATTTGGATGTTCTATCAACATGCTGGTTCCCCAATCTTGGTATTCCTCTGATTGCTCACACTGAAGAACAAACATTTAATTCGAAATTACGTTGGAGTCAAGGAAAGAAGTGAGTTGACGGCAAAGAAACTGACTGAGTCGTGGTCCACACCGTGCAGTGTTAGAACTATTTAATCTACTCTACCTGGGTATATACACTAATTTGGAGAACGGTATATACAACTACGGTGCATAATTGGGATAAGCAGTATCTGACTAAATGACCCGTGTCTGCAAGAAAGCTACAGTTGGAGACTCTGCGGTAAAATAAGTGGGAACACCGGAGGAGGGTGTCGCAGCTCTTAGAGCGTTTGCCTGACGACACCATAGACCCGGGTAACCTCGCCCGTTGTCTTGTGGACGTTGTGCCTTCTCCCCTTGACCACACATGTCCAGCCCGAAGTTTCCGTAACCTCCACAATGACGAGCAATTTGGACATTGTGCATCATCTGTAAATTCCCACGATTATGCCGCTGAATTTAGAATTGGGGGGAAGGGCTGCAAGTTGATGCAATTTATGGAGAATATAATCAATGTCAGATTAGTGTAAGTAGATGTTTGATGCGGTCATAATGTGTGCCTGTTTGATTAATGCATCTCAACAGATCTGAGTAATATTTGATTATGATGCTTTAAATGCTTCAGATTATTATCATTTTCCGTTTAATTAACTGAATCAATCGAGCAAATGGATATGTTAGCAGTCAACAACTGCTCTCTAAACTTAATTTACGTCACAGCATAGATGCACGTGTTTGTGCAACAACTTAGTAGTTGAAACATAAACCCTAATTCCGATACAAGAGTAGGAAGGGAAAAAGCACAATGTCCCAAATAACATATTCGTTCCCATATTAACTATATTGTAAATATCGCCCATAACAGAACGAAATTTCCAGAGATAAATAACAACTATATCACCGATTTCCTTCCATTCTCCATTTCGGGATCATTGGGGCCTTCATCACTCTTCTGGTCGCGGAGTTCCCAGCGGTCTCTGGTGACCACCAAAATATGCCTGATCGTAAAAAATATTGAACAGCAGCATCAATACAAACGGGACATGGGGAATGAGAATACAATGAAGAAACTGAATCTTTGCCCAGGTCTTTGACATCATAATACGTAATTCCATGTGACAAAACTAAGGGGTATTCGCCAATCTGTACCAAGATGTGTACATAAAATACCAGTAAACATTCTTTACACTGCTTAGTGCACCCACCGTGCCCAGAACCACAGCCGCTGTTACCTATACTTCAGCTTAAGGCAACAGATGGCAACAAATCGGTCAAATGTGAAGGAGACGGTGAACCACACAGAACAGTCGGTCACTGCGTAAAGCAGGACGGCATGGATATGACACAGGGTGATGGACTCCACAATCGGAATCTGTCTCAATATCAGGTCAAAGATAATGACCAGTATATCCGCGGGTCACACAGTTGGAGAGACCGCACTTTCCCCGAGACAGGACCACAAATATCATCAGGTTCACTGTGATGCACAAATAATGATCATATTACCAGTGCAGGTAGACTGAAATGCTGGAGAAACTCAGCGGGTGAGGCAGCATCTATGGAGCGAAGGAATAGATGACGTTTCGGGTCGAGACCCTTCTTCAGACTGATGTAGGGGTGGGCGGGAAGAGGAAAGGAAGAAGCGGAGACAGTGGGCTGTGGGAGAGCTGGGAAGGGGAGGGGAAGGAGGGAGAAATTGGAGAAGTCGATGTTCATACCGCTGGGGTGTAAACTACCAAGCGGAATATGAGGTGCTGCTCACCCAATATTCGGTGCGACTCACCCTGGCCATGGAGGAGGCCCAGGACAGAAAGGTCAGATTCGGAATGGGAGGGGGGGTTGAAGTGCTGAGCCAGCGAGAGATCAGGTTGTATAATGCGGACTGTGCGGATGTGTTGGCCGAAGCGATCAGCAAGCCTGCGCTTGGTCCACCGATGTAGGGCAGTTGACACCTAGAACATCGGATGCAATAGATGAGGTTGGAGGAGGTGCAGGTGAACCTCTGCCTCACCTGGAAAGACTGCGCAAGTCCTTAGATGGAGTCAAAGGGGGATGTAAAGCGACAAGTGTAGCATTTCCTGCGGTTGCAAGGGAAAGTACCAGGGTTGGTTTGGGTGGGAAGGGACGAATTTACCAGGGAGTTACGGAGGGAATGGTCTCTGCGGAAAGCCCAAAGGGGAGGAGATGGGAAGATGTGCTACACTTATACAGCAATACATAGATGTACCTACTAGAGGAGGGGCAGTGCTGGACCTCCTGTTAGGAAATGAGATGGGACAGGTGGCGGAGGTATGCGTTGGGGAGCACTTCGGGTCCAGTGATCACAATACCATTAGTTTCAATATAATTATGGAGAAGGTCAGAACTGGACCTAGGGTTGAGATTTTTGATTGGAGAAAGGCTAACTTTGATGAGATGCGAGATGATTTAAAAGGAGTGGACTGGGACATTTTGTTTTATGGGAAAGATGTAGAAGAGAAATGGTGGACATTGAAAGGGGAAATATTAAGAGTACTGAATCTTTATGTTCCTGTTTGGTTGAAAGGAAACAGTAAAAATTGGAAAGAGCCCTGGTTTTCAAGAGAAATTGGACATCTTGTTCGGAAAAAGAGGGAGATCTACAATAATTATAGGCAGCATGAAGTAAATGAGGTGCTTGTGGAGTATAAGGAATGTAAAAAGAATCTTAAGAAAGAAATTAGAAAAGCTAAAAGAAGATATGAGGTTGCTTTGGCAAGTAAGGTGAAAGTAAATCCAAAGGGTTTCTACAGCTATATTAATAGCAAAAGGATAACGAGGGATAAAATTGGTCCATTGGAGAGACAAAGTGGACAGCTATCTGCAGAGCCAAAAGAGATGGGGGAGATATTGAACAATTTCTTTTCTTCGGTATTCACCAAGGAGAAGGATATTGAATTATGTGAGGTAAGGGAAACGAGTAGAGTAGTTATGGATACTATGAGTTTCAAAGTAAAAGAAGTACTGACACTTTTGAAAAATATCAAAGTGGATAAGTCTCCAGGTCCTGACAGGATATTGCCTATGACATTGAGGGAAGTTAGTGTAGAAATAGCCGGGGCTATGACAGAAATATTTCAAATGTCATTAGGAACGGGAATAGTCCCCGAGGATTGGCGTACTGCGCATGTTGTTCCATTGTTTAAAAAGGGTTCTAAGAATAAACCTAGCAATTATAGACCTGTTAGTTTGACATCAGTGGTGGGCAAATTAAATGGAAAAGATACTTAGAGATAATATATATAAGCATCTGGATAAACAGGGTCTGATTAGGAACAGTCAACATGGATTTGTGCGTGGAAGGTCATGTTTGACTAATCTTTAATTTTTTGAAGAGGTTACTAGGGAAATTGACGAGGGTAAAGCAGTGGATGTTGTCTATATGGACTTTAGTAAGGCCTTTGACAAGGTTCCTCATGGAAGGTTGGTTAAGAAGATTAAACTGTTGGGAATAAATGCAGGAATAGCAAGATGGATTCAGCAGTGGCTGAATGGGAGAAACCAGAGGGTAATGGTGGATGGCTGTTTGTCGGGTTGGAGGCAGGTGACTAGTGGGGTGCCTCAGGGATCTGTGTTGGGTCCTTTGTTGTTTGTCATGTACATCAATGATCTGGATGAAGGGGCGGTAAATTGGATTAGTTAGTATGCAGATGATACCAAGATAGGGGGTGTTGTGGATAATGAAGAGGATTTCCAAAGTCTACAGAGTGATTTAGGCCATTTGGAAAAATGGGCTGAAAGATGGCAGATGGAATTTAATGCTGATAAATGTGAGGTGTTACACCTTGGCAGGACAAATCAAAATAGGACGCACATGATAAATGGTAGGGAATTGAAGAATACAGTTGAACAGAGGGATCTGGGAATAACCGTGCATAGTTCCTTTAAGGTGGAATCTCATATAGATAGGGTGGTAAAGAAAGCTTTTCGTATGCTAGCCTTTATATATCAGAGCATTGAGTATAGAAGCTGGGATGTAATGTTAAAATTGTACAAGGCATTGGTGAGACCAAATCTGGAGTATGGTGTACAATTTTGGTCGCCCAATTATAGGAAGGATGTCAACAAAATAGAGAGAGTACAGAGGAGATTTACTAGAATGTTGCCTGGGTTTCAACAACTAAGTTACAGAGATAGGTTGAATAAGTTAGGTCTTTATTCTCTGGAGCGCAGAAGGTTAAGGGGGGACTTGATAGAGGTCTTTAAAATGATGAGAGGGATAGACAGAGTTGATGTGATCAAGCTTTTCCCTTTGAGAATAGGGAAGATTCAAACAAGAGGACATGACTTCAGAATTAAAGGACAGAAGTTTAGGGGTAACATGAGGGGGAACTTCTTTACTCAGAGAGTGGTAGCGGTGTGGAATGAGCTTCCAGTGGAAGTGGTGGCGGCAGGTTCGTTGGTATCATTTAAGAATAAATTGGATAGGCATATGGATGAGAAGGGAATGGAGGGTTATGGTATGAGTGCAGGCAGGTGGGACTAAGGGAAAAAAATTGTTCGGCACGGACTTGTAGGGCCGAGATGGCCTGTTTCCGTGCTGTAATTGTTATATGGTTATATGGTTATGTGGCCAGTGGTGGGATACCATTGGAGTTGGCAAAAATGTCGGAGGATTATCTGTTGTATGTAATGGCTGGTTGGGTGGAATGTGAGGACAAGCGGAACTCTGCCCTTGTTACGAGTGGGAGGGGGGGGGGGGTGAGGGCGGAGCTACGGGATATAGAAGAGACCCTGGTCTCATCTATAGTTGAAGAGGGGAACGCCCATTCCCTAAAGAATGAGGACATCTCCGATGCCCTGTATTGTAACATCTCATCCTGGGTGCAGATCTGGCATAGACGGAGGAATTGGGAGTAGGAGATAGATTCTTTACAGGAAGCAGAGTGGGAAGAAGTGTAGTCCAGATATCCATGGGAGTCAGTGGGTTTGTAGAAGATGTCGGTCAGTAGTCTGTTACCTGTGATGGAGATAGTGAGGTCTCGAAACGGTAGGGAGATATCGGAAATGGTCCAGGTGAATTTGATTGCTGGATGGAAGTTAATAGTGAAATGGATGAAGTCAGCAAGTTCTGCATGGGTGCAGGAGGTAGCACCAATGCAGTCATCGAGGTTGCAGAGGTAGAGTTCAGGGATAGGGCAACGGTACACCTCGAACAAGGATTCTTCAATGTACCCTAGAAAGAGGCGGGCATAGCTGGGGCCCATGCGCATGCCCTTAGCTATGCCTTGGATTTGGAGGCAATGGGAGGAAAAGATGTTGAAGGTAAGGGCCAGCTCTGCTAGGCGGAGGAGAGTATCGGTAGATGGGGATTGGTTGGTTCTACGGTCAAGGAAGACACTGAGGGCTTTAAGACCCTCCTGGTGTGGGTATGGAGGTGTAGAGTGGCTGGACACTCACTCACTTGTCCAGTCACTCTACACCTCCATCCCCCACCATTATGTGGGTTACATCAGTTAAACGTCATGAACAAGCACACGCTACTTTGATGAAGATCAACAATTTCGAATTGATTCCGAAAAGCAAAGAACAATGTTCTGGGTCTCAACAAAGAAGGAATAATAATACCATATGGATAATGCACTGCTGAATATAAACATCCGCAACAACGACACGGTCCATTTATGTTGTGTGAATGTATATAGATCACCCCAGACACGAGGTTCAGTAACAGACAGGAACCCACGATTACATTGGCATGACTCAGAGTGGCGCTTACCCAGCAGTTGGTGAGTAGCAATTACATTCTAGTTTGCAATTCACCCAGATGATGCCTATCTTTGACGTGGTAACTAATGGGATGGTGTGATTTCTGGTATCTTTGAGCTTGGAATGGAGCTGCAATTGAAGGAGGAGTTGTGTGATATCAACTGTTCACACACTTGTCACGTTACACTGCGATCATATGGAGAAGGGACAAAGCCCGTTCTCCTATCACTGTGAAGTGCACCCCACAATACCACGATGGGGATCATGACAGAAGCCTCCTCGTGATGATCCCGGGAAACGACAACACGATGCACTCTGTGACGCTTCGGGTGACCAATTCTGTCAACATGTTATACGACGACAGAAGCCAACAGCGAGCTACGTTGTCTGACACACGAGCGAATGGAAACACGAGAGAATGAAAAGTACCACGGTGTGGTGGAACTTTCTGTTCTAAAGAAGCTTTGGACCTGGTGGTATACCCGGTCGAATTCTCACGACCTGTGCAGACCGACTGGCCTGAGTTTTTGCGGACATTGTCAATCTCTCACTTCTGAGGTCTGAAGTTCCCACCTGCTTTAAGAGGGCATCAATAATACCGGTGTCCAAGAAGAGTAAGGTGATGTGCCTCAATGACTATCGACCAGTGGCACTCATGTCTGTGGTGAAGAGGTGTTTTGAGAGGTTGGTTATGGTGCACATCAACTCCTACATCTACAGGAACCTCCACCCACTGTAGTTCACATACCGCCACAACAGGTCAACGGAGGATGCAATTTCACTGGCATTGGACCACTTGGACAATAAAAACACTTGCGTCAGGCTATTGTTTATAGACTACAGCTCAGCGTTTAATACCATCATCCCTTCCAAGCTGGTTACCAAACTCATGGAACTGGGTCGTTGCGCATCCCTCTGCAATTCGATCCTCGACTTCCTCATCCACAGACCAGTCTGTTTGAATTGGGGGAAACACTTCATCCTCAGTAACAATTAACACGGGAGCACCTCAAGGCTGCTTGCTCAGCCCCCTGCTTTACTCACTCTATACCCATGATTGCGTAGCCAGACATAGTGCGAATTGCATCATCAAGTTCGACGACGACATCACTGTTGTTGGACGAATCACAGATGGGGACAAGTCAGCGTATAGAAATGAGATCGACCAACAACCTGGCTCTCAACATCAGTAAGACCACGGAACTGATTGTGGACTTTGCTAAGAGAAGGATGAGGACCCACAATCCTGTTCACATCAATGATGGAGAGGGTCAAAAACTTCAAATTCCTGGGCGTGCATATTTCCGAAGATCTTTCGTGGACCCAGCACATCGATGGAATTATAAAGAAGGCACGTCAGCGAATGTACTTCCTGCGAAGTTTACGGAGATTCCGCATGTCGAAGAGGATTCTCCTAAACTTCTACAGGTGCACGGTAGAGAGCATTCTGACTGGTTGCATCGAGGCCTGGTTCGGCAACTTGAACTTCCAGGAGCGAAAAAGACTACAACAAGTTGTGACCGCTGCCCAGTCCATCACCGGCTTTGACCTCCCCACCGTCAAAGGGATCCATCGTAGTCGCTTCCTCAAAAAGGCAGCCAAAATCATCAAAGACCCACACCATCCTGGCCACTCACTCATTTCACCATTGCATAAGGAAGAAGGGACAGGAACCTTAAAACTGTAACGTCCAGGTTCGGGAACAGTGGGGGCGGGGGCGGGGTCGTTGGCAGGGGCCGAGAAGGGGCAGGAGGGGGTGGGGGTGTGAGGGCGGGAGGGGGGGGGACCCGTGAATGGGCATCTTGGCCAGGCCCAGGGTCTAACCGAGAGGGAGATCCCCCCTCCCACCTCGATCGACCCTCCCCACTCGCTGCCTTGTGTCCAAACACCTGGATCGTGGGACTAGAACGTAACCAGAACTTGAGGAGCACCGTTCTGCGTCTTTAGTTTCATGTTGATTACAGTTCCAGAGCAAACCTATTGTTCACAAAATGTTGCAATAGTCAATAGTCAATAGACAACAGGTGCAGGAGGAGGCCATTCAGCCCTTAGAGCCAGCACCGCCATTCGCTGTGATCATGGCTGATCATCCACTATCAGTACCCCGTTCCTGCCTTCTCCCCATATCCCCTGACTCCGCTCTATCTAACTCTCTCTTAAAATCATCCAGAGAATTGGCCTCCACTGCCTTCTGAGGCGGAGAATTCCACAGATTCACATCCATCTGTGTGAAAAAGTTTTTCCTCATCTCCATTTTAAATGGCTTACCCCTTGTTCTCAAACTGCGGCCCCTGGTTCTGGACTCCCCCATTATCAGGAAGATGTTTCATGCCTCTAGCGTGTCCAAACCCTTATTAAATCATCTATTCATCTATCTATCCATCTATCCATCTATCTATTCATCCATCCATCCATCCACCCATCCATTCACCCACCCACCCACCCACCCACCCACCCACCCATCCATCCATCCATCCATCCATCCATCCATCCATCCATCCATCCATCCATCCATCCATCCATCCATCCATCCATCCATCCATCCATCCATCATCCATCCATCCATCCATCATCCATCCATCCATCATCCATCCATCCATCCATCCATCCATCCATCCATCCATCCATCCATCCATCCATCCATCCATCCATCCATCCATCCATCCATCCATCCATCCATCCATCCATCCATCCATCCATCCATCCATCTCTACGATTTTTTGCCAGTGCACTCACCATTCTCCTGTGCTGCGAGTATACCAAGTTTTGTTCCGATCGGTTGAATGTCGTAAAAGTTTAAAAATCTTAAAAACCATGAGTGCGCAGAACGATCACTTCTCCTGCCAGTCAGCGCCACATGGATTAGTCTCTTCGCCTGTTACTCCCCGGGATGGTCCGCCCCTTCCTGCGCGATCGCGTCTTCACTGGAGCTGAGGATGGTCGGCGGAGGTTTCCAACCGGACACAATTTTCGGAGGGACCCGAAGCGACCCGAAGCAGCCCAGCCCCAAGCTGCCCAGCCCCAAGCAGCCCAGCCCCAAGCAGCCCAGCCCCAAGCAGCCCAGCCCCAAGCAGCCCAGCCCCAAGCAGCCCAACGTCGGAGACCTGATCCGACCCGGCCCAGCGTCGAAGACCCTGCCCAGCCCAGCGTGGGAGACCCAGCCTAGAGTCGGAGACCCAGCCCAGCCAAAACCAGCCCTGAGTCGGAGACCCAGCCCAGACCAGCCCAGCCCAGAGTCGGAGACCCAGCCCAGCCCTGTGTCGGATATGTCACCGAAGTCACCAAACGGAAAGCGGAGACTCTGATCTCGGCGGAGGAGAACGACCAGCGAGCAGCGCCCACAGTGAGTGCCTATCGCACCGAAAATTCCAGCCACTACCCTTCTGGTTCCCCTCACTGGCTCCTCCCCCCTCCCCCGTGATACACCCCTTCTCCCCATGGCTCTTCCCCCATCTATTCTCCGAGCTCACTCCCCCCTACCCCCATACTACCCGCCCCTGCCCAAACATCCCTCCCCCCGATAAGCCCCCCTGCCGACACCCCACCCCACCCACACACACACAACTCCGTCCTCACGTAATCTCCACCACTCACACACCCCCCCCCCCGCCCTAAAATTCAACATCCCCTGGCTGAAGAAATTCCTCTTCATCTCTATACTTATCTTAAGATATTTTATTCTCTGGCTGTGCCCTCAGGTCGCAGACTCTCCCATTACTGGAAACATCCTCTCCACAGCCACTATCCAGGCCTATCATTATTAGGAAGGTTTCAATGAGTGCCCCCCTCCACCCCCATTCATCCTAAACTTCAACGAGTACAGACACAGAGCCATCAAAAGCTGCTCATACATTAACCCAATCCCCCCAGAGATCATTCTCGTAAACCTTCCATTCTCGTAAACATTTGGACCCTCTCCAAAGCTAGCACATCCTTCCTCAGATAAAGGGTCTCAAATCAGCTCACAATATTCAAATTGTGGCCTGACCAGCATCTTATAAAGAGTTAGTATTTACATCCTTGCTTTTATATTCTATTCCTTTTTGTTTAGTTTAGTTTTAGTTTAAAGACACAGTACAGAAACAGACCCTTTGGTGCATCGAGTCTGCACCATCCAGTGATCCCACACATTAACACTATCCTACACACACTAGGGTCAATATGTTTACATTTATACCAAGCTAATTAACTTACAAACCTGTGTTCCTTTGGAATGTGGGAGGAAACCGAAGGTCTCAGAGAAAACTGGCATGGTCACTGGGAGAATGTACAAACTCTGTACAGACAGCACCCGTAGTTGGGATTGATCCTGGGTGTCTGGCTGTAAGCGCTATAAGGAAGTAATTCTGCCGCCTTACGTCATGAATGCTGACATTTTATTGCGTTCCTTACTATCGACTCAAACTGCAAATGAACCTTTTGGGAATCTTGTATCATTACTTTCAAATCCATTTGAACCTCCGATTAGATCATAAGGTCATAGATGATAGCAGGAGAATTAGGCCTTTCGGCCCATCAGATCAACTCCACCAATCAATCATGGCTGATCTATCTCACCCTTCTAACCCCCATTCTCATGCCATTTCCCCATAACCCTTGACACCCAATACTAATCAAGAAGCTATCCATCTCTGCCTTAAAAATATCCATTGACGTGGTGCCCCCCAGCCTTCTGTGGCAAAGAATTCCACAGATTCATCACTCACTGATTGAATAAATTCCACTGCATCTCCTTCCTAAAGGAACATCCTTTAGCACCGAGAATATGACCTATGGTGCCGGACTCTCCTATGAGTGAAAACATCCTGTCCACATCAACTCTACCCTAGCCTTTCACTATTCGGTAAGTTTCAATGAGGTCACCCCTCATCCAGCGAGTACGGGCCCAGTGCTCATCATATGTTAACCCACTCATTCCTGGGATTATTCTTGTAAACCTCCTCTGGACCCTCTCCAGAACCAGCACATCCTTACATATTGGACACATGGAGTCCAAAACTGCTCACAATACTCCTGACTGGCCTGACCAGCTCCTTATAGAACCTCAGCATGACATCCCTGTTTTTGTATTCTAGCCCTCTTGAAATAGTCTATATTTAGAAAATAGTCATTGCCTTTATTTCTTCTACCAAAGTGCATGGCCATACACTAAACTTTGCTTGGCTGTCTTGCATTTACCACTTTTTTGCCCACTCACCCAACCTGTCCAAGTCCTTCAGCGAAGTCACTGCTTCTTCAACACGACAAGTCCCTTTGCATATTTTGGTATCTTCATGAAACCTGGCCACAAACCCATCAATTCTATCATTCAGATCATTAGTGTATAACATGAAGAGTAGCGGACCCAACACTGGCCCCCCGGAAACACCACTAGTTACCAGCAGCCAAACAGAAACTTAGAAACATAGAAAAAAGGTGCAGAAGTAGACCATTCGGCCCTTCATGCCGGCAACGCCATTCAATGTAATCAGGGCTGATCATCCAAAATCAGTACCCCGTTCCTGCGTTCTCTCCATATCCCTTGATTCCATTAGCCCTAAGAACTATATCTAACTCTCTCATGAAAACATTCAGTGAATTGGCCTCCACTGCCTTCCGTGGCAGTTAATGCCACAGATTCACAACTCTCTGGGTGAAAAAGTTTTTCCTCATCTCATTCCTAAATGGCCTACGCCTTGTTCTTTAACTGTGACCCCCTGGTTCTGGACTCCCCCAACATCGGGAACATTTTTCCTGCATCTAGCCTGACCAATCCCTTAAGAATTTTATAAGTTTCCAAAAGATACCCTCTCATCCTTCGAAGTTACTGTGAATATAAGCCCAGTCGATCACTTTATTCATCATATGTCAGTCCGGCCATTCCGGGAATTAACCTGGTGAACCTATGCTGCACTCCCTCACTAGCAAGAATATCCTTCCTCAAATTAAGTGACCAAAATTGCACACAATACTCCAGGTGTGGTCTCACCAGGATCCTGTACAACTGCAGTAAGGTCTCATTGCTCCTATACTCAAATCCTCTCACTAGGAAGGCCAACATGCCATTTGCTTTCTACACTACCTGCTGTACCTGCATGCTTACTTTGAAAAGGCCTCCTTTATTCCCACTCTTTGCCTTCTGCCAGTCACCAACCTTGTCAAAGGCCTTCTGAAAATCCAAGTAAACAATTTTCACTGACTTTCTGTTTCTATCCTGCTTGTTACTTCCTCAAGGAATTCCAACAGATTTGACATGCTTGATCTTCCCTTATCAAAGATCTTCATGCTATTCTATTATGTGCTTCCAAGTACCCCGAAACATCATTAATAATGGACTTACTAACAGCTGGAGCCATTCTAAATGGCATATAATTTCCTTTCTTTTGGTTTGCTCCTGTCTTAAACAATTGATATTTTATTGTGATTTTCCAGTCCTCTGGAACAATGAGCAATAGACAATAGGTGCAGGAGGAGGCCATTCGGCCCTTCGAGCCAGCACCGCCATTCGCTGTGATCATGGGTGATCATCCCCAATCAGTACCCCGTTCCTGCCTTCTTTCCATATCCCCTGACTCCACTACCTTTAAGAGCCCTATCTTGCTCTCTCTTGAAAGCATCCAAAGAACCTGCCTCCACCGCCTACTGAGGCAGAGAATTCCACAGACTCACAACTCTCTGTGAGAAAAAGTGTTTCCTCGTCTCCGTTCTAAATGGCTTACTCCTTATTCTTAAACTGTGGCCCCTGGTTCTGGACTCCCCCAACATCGGGAACATGTTTCCTGCCTCTAGATTGTCCAAACCATTAACAATCTTATATGTTTCAATAAAATGCCCTCTCATCCTTCTAAATTCCAGAGTGTACAAGCCCAGCCGCTCCATTCTCTCAGCATATGACAGTCCCGCCATCCCGGGAATTAACCTTGCACTCCCTCAATAGCAAGAATGTCCTTCCTTAAATTAGGGGACCAAAACTGCACACACACCAGGTGTGGTCTCACTAGGGCCCTGTACAACTGCAGAAGGAGCTCTTTGCTCCTATACTCGACTCCTCTTGTTATAAAGGCCAACACGCCATTCACTTTCTTCACTGCCTGCAGAACCTGTATGCTTACTTTCATAGACTGATGAACAAGGACCTCCCAGATCCTGTTGTACTTCCCCTTTCCCCAACTTGACACCATTTATATAGTAATCTCCCTTCCTGTTTTTGCGATCAAATCTTCACATTATCTTCATTAAACTTCATCTGCCATGCATCTTCCCACACCCTCAAACTGTCCAAGTCACCCTGCATTCTCATAGCATCCTCCTCACAGTTCACACTGCCACCCAGCTTTGTGTCATCTGCAAATTTGCTCATGTTACTTCATCCAAATCATTGATGTATATTGTAAATAGCTGCGGTCTCAGCACCGAGCCATGCGGTTCCCCACTAGTCACTGCCTGCCATTCTGAAAGGGACCCGTTTATCCCTCCTCTTTGTTTCCTGTCTGTCAACCAATGTTCTATCCATGTCAGCACTCTACCCCCAATACCATGTGCCCTCATTTTGCCCACTAATCTCCTATGTGGGACCTTATCAAATGCTTTCTGAAAGTCTACACTACATCCACTGGCTCTCTCTTGTCCATTTTCTGAGTTACATCCTCAAAAAATTCCAGAAGATTAGTCAAGCATGATTTCCCCTTTGTAAATCCATGCTGACACGGACCGATCCTGTATCTGCAATCCAATTGTGCCATCATTTCATCTTTTATAATTGACTCCAGCATCTTCCCCACCACTGATGTCAGGCTAACTGGTCTATAATTCCTTGTTTTCTTTCTCCTGCCTTTCTTAAAAAGTGTGATAACATTAGCTACCCTCCAATCCACAGGAACTGATCCTGAATGTATAGATTATTGGAAAATTATCACCAATGCATCCACGATTTCTGGAGTCACTTCCTTAAGTACCCTGGGATGCAGACCATCAGGCCCCGAGGATTTATCAGCCTTCTGTCCCATCAGTCTACCCAACACCATTTCCTGCCTAATGTGGATGTCCTTCAGTTCCTCCGTCACCCCAGATCCTCCGGCCACTACTATATCAGGAAGATTGTTTGTGTCCTCCTTAGTGAAGACAGATCCAAAATACCTGTTCAATACATCTGCCATTTCCTTGTTCCCCATAATAAATTCACCCTTTTCAGTCTTCAAGGGTCCAACTTTGGTCTGAACTATTTTTTCCTCTTCACATACCAAAAGAAGCTTTTACTATCCTCCTTTATATTCTTGGCTAGCTTACCTTCGTACCTCATCTTTTCTGACTCTAGTGATTCTTGAAAGATCACTACTGATGCCTGCCAAATCTCTACAGCTACCTCTTTCAGAACTCTAGGGTGTGGTATATGTGGTCCAGGTGACTTATTCACCCTCACACCTTCCAGCCACTCCCAGTGAGCAGTGTCCTGGTCACCAGGATGTCAGATCCCTCGGCCATTCCCCAGCAAGTGTTGTCAGCTCAGTGCAGGCATCACCTGAACCCCAGGAAGCTGCAGCTGGTCAGAGGCTGCGGCTGAGAGATTTCAGTGAGACGGAAAACTCAGCTTCTATGTCCGTGCACCCACTGACACAGTAAGACCACCGTCCATGCACATGCGAGGCTGTAGGATCCTGCAGCATCTACAGAGGTCCCGTGATCACAGGGTCAAATTTGCACCCAGCAGCCACACGCCCAATGGTATTCAGTTCACTCTTGTAAACAGTAGATGTTGCTCCTAGGCCTGGCCAAGTCACGGCGCCAGGCAAATGAGAGCTTTGCCCGAGCCGGCTGCCTTCCTCTATTCCGGGGTTACGTCCATGCTCGGGTGGTACTAGAGAGGGAATACGCGCTGTCCATGGGGATCAAGGGGGATTTCCGGGACCACTGGACAATGCAGGGGGTAGAATGCATCCTTAATGAGGATGGTGATATAGTTGTATAATAGTTTGGCGGTCTCAAGAACGACAACTGAAGTTTCAAATGGATCTTTATTGGAAAGTTCAGTTTTCAGTACACAGGTTCTCTAGACACGTCTGGCCACATCGATGGTCAGCGCCGAACTGGCGCGTGAAAGCAAAACCGCGCGAAAACAAGCAGCCCCTCCCGAGTCACGTGAGCGCGGCTTCCGAACGCCGGGTTCGATACCTGCGTGCGCCAGCAGGCACCACTACAATAGTTTATTTAGTATATTTGTTTGACTTGCATTATGGTGGTGGGTTTTGTTTCCATTTATTTCGTACTGCGTATATTATTGTAAATAATTGATTAAACAAAGAGTAGGTGAACATGTCAGGGCTGCCAACTCTCACGCATTGAGCGTGAGACTCACGCATTTGACGAATTTCTTACGCTCTCACGCTGATGACAGAAGCTCTCACGCTGATGAAATATTTTAAAATATAAACAAATAAATAAATAAATAAAGTCACGCTCATCAATGAGAATAGTTTTCTGTCGGCGGGTTCCCCGTAAACAACGAGCAATTTAATTGGCTTAAGCCCATCGCACACTATTTAAAATGGCAATGGAGACAAGAATGTGTTTCTTGAGTTTGTTTGAGTTTGACCCTTCTTCACACTCAAGCATTTCTCCAGCATTTTGTCCACCGCTCTATAGATGTTGCCTCACCCGCATTCACATTCCCGTGCAGCTTGTGTGATGGGTGAGACATGGGATTGTGTGAGAGGTGAGACATCCCCCCCCGCCCAACCCCCTGAGGCACCGCTCACACCCCCCACCCTCACCCCCCCCAACCCCCTGAGGCACCGCTCACACCCCCCACCCTCACCCCCCGCCCAACCCCCTGAGGCACCGCTCACACCCCCCACCCTCACCCCCCCGCCCAACCCCCTGAGGCACCGCTCACACCCCCCACCCTCACCCCCCCCCCAACCCCCTGAGGCACCGCTCACACCCCCCACCCTCACCCCCCCCCGCCCACCCCCCCCACACCCTCACCCCCCCACCCCCCCCCCCCGCCCAACCCCCTGAGGCACCGCTCACACCCCCCACCCTCAACCCCCCCGCCCACCCCCTGAGGCACCGCTCACACCCCCCACCCTCCCCCCCCCCGCCCCAACCCCCCACCCTCACCCCTCCACCCTCACCCCCCCCGCCCAACCCCCTGAGGCACCGCTTACACCCCCCCACCCTCACCCCCCCCCCGCCCAACCCCCTGAGGCACCGCTCACACACCCCCCCACCCTCACCCCACCCTCCCCCCCCTGAGGCACCGCTCACACCCCCCACCCTCACCCCCCCACCCTCACCCCGCCCACCCTCACACCCCCACCCTCACCCCCCCCCACCCAACCCCCCCCCCACCCTCACCCCCCCCCACCCTCACCACCCCCCAACCCCCACACCGCTCACCCCCCCCCCTCACACCGCTCACACCCCCCAACCTCACCCCCCCCCCACCCCCACACCCTCCACACCCCCACCCTCACCACCCCCCACCCTCACACCCCCCCACCCCTCACACCCCCCACCCTCACACCCCCCCCCCCCACCCCCACCCCCCCACCCCCGACACACCCTCCCCCCCCCCCCGAGCCCCACCGCTCACACCCCCCCCACCCCCCCCACCCCCCCCCCACCCCACCCCCCCCCCACCCTCACCCCCCCCTGAACCCTCACAACCCCCCCCCCACACCCCCCACCTCACCCACCCCCCCACCCCCCCCCCTCCCACCCTCACACCCCCCCACCCTCACACCCCCCACCCTCACACCCCCACCCTCACACCCCCCACCCTCACCCCCCTCCCCAACCCCCGCCCCTGAGGCACCGCTCACACCCCCCACCCTCACACCCCCCACCCTCACACCTCCCACCCTCACCTCCGGCGGCTCAGTGTCCGTCGGCCGCTCTGTCCACACCACATGGGGGTTTCATCCCGGCCCGGAGCCAGGAGCGGACCCGGGGAGTTGGTGCCGCCTCCGGAGCCGCGGGGATGAATCTCAGGCTCCGCTCCGATGCCCGACCCCCGGGTCACTGATCCTCACCTCCCCCGGACCCCAGCTGGACACAGAGCACCTGGACCGGCCCGCATTCCCGGGGAGGGGGGGAAGGGCAATGCTCCCCGCACATCGCCAAGTCTCTGCTCACCCCGGGTGTTGTTACCGCTTCACTAACACACTCACTCTTACACACAAACTAACACACACCCTTACACACACACTGGCACACACAACCCAACACACACCCTTACACACACACACTGGCACACAACCCAACACACACCCTTACACACACACACTGGCACACACAACCTAACACACACCCTTACACACACACCCTTACAGACAACCTAACACACACCCTTACACACACGCTGGCACACACACCCTTACACACACCCTTACACACACACTGGCACACACACCCTTACACACACCCTTACACACACACAAGATTTAAAGGGATTTGGACCAAATGCGGATAAATGGGACTAGTTTAGATGGGGCATGTTGATCTGCATGGACAAGTTGGGATGAAGGGCCTGTTTCCATGCTGTAGGACTATGACACACTGTAGAAAGAGTGCAATTGTTCTGGAGAGGATCCAGGGGCGATTTATGAACATATTGGCAGGGCTGGAATTTTTTTTTCACTTTGAAGAAAGATTTGATAACTGGGATTGTATTCTCTGCAGCAACGGAGGTGAAGAAAATACTTAGTTGAGGTGAATAATATTATGAGAATAGGACCTGTTTCGCTTAATAAAGAGTGTAAAAGGAACTGGTGATGGTGGTTTAAAACTGAAGATAGATACTAAAAGCTGGAATAACTCAGCAGGACAGGCAGCATCTCTGGAGAGAAAGAATAGGTGATGTTTCGGGTCGAGACCTTCAGACTGAAGAGGTTTGAAAACCCGCCATAAAACAGAATGACTGGAGATGTGTATTATCCAACTAAAGGCAGTAATCAGATTCATGTGTTCATTTTTATTAACGTGACACCATAATAAAGTTCAAGTTCAAGTTCAAGTTCAAGTGAGTTTATTGTCATGTGTCCCTGTATAGGACAATGAAATTCTTGCTTTGCTTAAGCACACAGAAAATAGTAGGCATTTACTACAAAACAGATAAATGTGTCCATATACCATGATATAATAAATAATAAATATTACAGAAAAAAATTAATGTGTGGCACGGTGGCGCAGCGGTAGAGTTGCTGCCTTGCAGCACCACAGACCCAGATTGGATCCTGACTACAAGTGCTGTCTGTACAGTATTTGTACATTCTCCTTATGACCACATGGTTTTCTGTGGAAATTCCGGATTCTCCCACATCTGAAAGAAGTGCAGGTTTGTAGGTTAATTGGCTTCAGTAAATTGTCCCTGGCGTGTAGGATACAACTGGTGTATGATAGATTGCTGGTCGGTGTCGACTTGGTGGGCTGAAGGGCCTGTTTCCATATATATGTTTTACATATATATCTTAATTTCATTGAACCATATACGGTTGAATATGTGGCATTATTTTCATCTTGTTTCTATTGTCAAAGGGTAAGGTTAATTGATTTATTTGTGCAGAACAGTGATGGAAGTCTGACTTCTCTTGCCTTGCTTCTATGTTTTTGTTTCTCTATATATGCATAACAGCATGAATTATAATCTGATTTCCATACATGAATATACTAAGGTCATTCATGTGCTGCACCTGTTGATCAAAGCCTGGCTCTACTGTGGAAAGTAATTAGGAATGTAATTTAGTCTAACCTTATTCACACCTAATCCAATTTGAAGCATAAATGTTGCATCAAGTGTAAGTTAAAAGAATGCACCAGATTCTACAATTTCAAACTGAAAAATGCAAAATCTTCCTACCGTGGGAGGGGAGACACCCCCTCCCATCCCCTCCCCCCCCACCACCCCCACACCCTCCCCTCCCCTCCCCCCCCCCCCACACCCTCCCCTCCCATCCCCCCCTCGGTCGCTGCATACCCTCGCAATTTCTCACTCTCACCTCTCACCCAATGTTGGCAGCCCTGGTTAGAGTAACCCAGAGAGTGGAAAAGTAGAGAGGGAGAGAGAGGTGGAATAGATGGAGAGAGAGAGGGCGTGAGTGAGAGAGAGAGGGAGAGAGGGAGAGAGAGAGGGAGAGAGAGAGAGAGAGATAGACGGAGAGAGACAGAGAGAGGGAGGGAGAGAGAGAGAGAGAGAGGGAGTGAATTAGAGGGAGGTATGGAGAGCAGCAATTTCAGAGAGGGTGAAAGTGAAAGAGAGAGAGGGAGAGAGAGAGGGGGTAGAGAGGAGAGAGGGAATCACACAGACAGAGAGGGGGAGAGTGTGAGAGAGAGAGAGATAGATAAAGAGAGAGAATGGAGCGGCTGGGCTTGTATACTGGAGTTTAGAATGATGAGAGGGGATCTCATTGAAACATATAAGATTATTAAGGGTTTGGACACGCTAGAGGCAGGAAACATGTTCCCGATGTTGGGGGGAGTCCAGAACCAGGGGCCACGCACAGTTTTAGAATAAGGGGTCGGACATTTAGAACGGAGGCGAGGAAACGCTTTTCCACCCAGAGAGTTGTGAGTCTGTGGGATTCTCTGCCTCAGAGGGTGGTGGAGGCCGGTTCTCTGGATGCTTTCTAGAGAGGGCTAGATAGGGCTCTTAAAGATAGCGGAGTCAGGGGATGTGGGGAGAAGGCAGGAACGGGGTACTGATTGGGGATGATCAGCCATGATCACATTGAATGGCGGTGCTGGCTTGAAGGACCGAATGGCCCACTCCTGTACCTATTGTCTATGGTGTTCAGCTAATTCAGTGCCCATCGCAAAGTAAAGCCACAACGTTAACCTTTCGTTCATCAATAATGAAGAGACAGCAGATAATTCTGAATTTTCAAACACAGCCACTGAAGACTAATCGGGATTGTTGCTTTTGGAAAGATCTCAAGAATGAAGAAAGTGAAGGATAAATGGAGCGGACCCGGGCTGTTTCCGCGCTGTATCTCTAAACTAAACTAGTGTGTGAACGGGCGATCGCTGGTTGGCACGGACTTGGTGGGCCGAAGGGCCTGTTTCCGCGCTGTATCTCCAAACTAAACTAGTGTGTGAACGGGCGATCGCTGGTCGGCACGGACTCGGTGGGCCGAAGGGCCTGTTTCCGCGCTGTATCTCTAAACTAAACTAGTGTGTGAACGGGCGATCGCTGGTCGACACGGACTCGGTGGGCCGAAGGGCCTGTTTCCGCGCTGTATCTCTAAACTAAACTAGTGTGTGAACGGGCGATCGCTGGTCGGCATGGACTCGGTGGGCCAAAGGGCCTGTTCCGTGCTTATTTGTCACATACACATACGAGATGTGCAGTGAAATGAAAAGTGGCAATGCTCGCGGACTTTGTGCAAAAAGACAAACAAACAAACAACCAAACAAACTATAAACACAATCACATATTCTTTTACATATTATATATTGTGGGCGGAAGGAAAAAAACGTTAATTAAAGTTAGTCCGTCGTGAGGTAGGAGTTTACAGTCTGAATGGCCTCTGGGAAGAAACTCCTTCTCAAACTGTCCGTTCTCACAGCATGGCTGGGGGCCGTTTTCACAGGACACTCTCCCTTAGCTGGTCGAGGAGCGAGTGTGTCTCTTCTGTCCGTCGGTTTCTGCATCGGACTCCTCGCACCCTCGGTACCTCGGGATCGCCCATACAGAGCGTCACTGCGTCCATGGAGCCTCCGTCCCGACTCACGCCCGGGGTGTTCCAGACCTACCATGCTATTCCTTCCTCCGGTTCTGGGGGGGGGGGGGGTCCTGTGGCGTCAGCCTAAACACGGGCCACTCATGCTCGAACCCTCGTCAGGAGATACGAGGGTGGTTACAACATTCTTAAGGGGTTGTACAGGCTAGATGCAGGAAGATTGTTCCCGATGTTGGGGAAGTCCAGAACAAGGGGTCACAGTTTAAGGATAAGGGGGAAATCTTTTAGGACCGAGATGAGAAAAACATTTTTCACACAGAGAGTGGTGAATCTCAGGAATTCTCTGCCACAGAAGGTAGTTGAGGCCAGTTTATTGGCTATATTTAAGAGGGAGTTAGATGTGGCCCTTGTGGCTAAAGGGTTCAGGGGGTATGGAGAGAAGGCAGGTACAGGATACTGAGTTGGATGATCAGCCATGATCATATTGAATGGCGGTGCAGGCTCGAAGGGCCAAATGGTCTACTCCTGCACCTATTGTCTATGTTTCTATGACTGCGTCCAACTGCTGTCGGGTTCGTTGATCGGTTTGCTAGATATGAACTGTTTTGGGAGAGAAAAATGCTCACGGCAGACCAAACGTGTTAAACAGAAATTGGTCAGATATTGAGCTTTACACAGTGAGAAATCATGTGAAATAATCACTGAATTTAATTTTAAATGAATGTACCTGCATGTTATACTGTTTAGTTTGGAGATACAACCAGATAGTCTGGTTGATACAACCAGATAGTTCACTGAGTTCGCACCGACCCGCGATTTTTGTTTTCCTATTTGATAATTTTATTTGGCGGCCAATCAATCGCTGTCTCTAAGGGGGTACACAAAAATGCTAGAGAAACTCAGCGGGTGCAGCAGCATCTATGGAGCGAAGGAAATAGGTAACGTTTCGGGCCGAAACCCTTCTTCAGACTGATAGGGGGTGGCGGGGAGAAGGAAGGAAAAAGGGAGGAGGAGGAGCCCGAGGGCTGGGGGATGGGAGGAGACAGACCGAGGGCTAAGGAAGGGGAGGAGACAGCAAGGGCTAACAAAATTGGGAGAATTCAATGTTCATGCCCCCCGGATGCAGGCTCCCCAAGCGGAATATGAGGTGCTGTTCCTCCAATTTCCGGTGTTGGTCACTCTGGCAATGGAGGAGACCCAGGACAGAGAGGTCGGATTGGGAATGGGAGGGGGAGTTGAAGTGCTGAGCCACCGGGAGTTCAGGTAGGTTATTGCGGACTGAGCGGAGGTGTTCGGCGAAACGATCGCCCAACCTCCGCTTAGTCTCCCCGATGTAGATCAGCTGACATCTAGAGCAGCGGATGCAGTAGATGAGGTTGGAGGAGATACAGGTGAACCTCTGTCGCACCTGGAACGACTGCTTGGGTCCTTGAATGGAGTCGAGGGGGGAGGTAAAGGGACAGGTGTTACATTTCTTGCGGTTGCAACGGAAAGTGCCCGGGGAGGGGGTGGTACGGGAGGGAAGGGAAGAATTGACAAGGGACTGTCTCTAAGGGGGTTGCGTCCAATCACCAACCAGCTTGCCTTAAAATTCCCGTCCAATCAACAAATAGGTCTCCTCCCGTCCAATCAGTCGCTGTCTCCAAGGGCAATGTGTCCAATCACATAATGCAGTTTAATGGTAATTAGCTGCTACGGTAAAGGTTGGAAGCCAGTGGAGCCACTGACAGTCAAACGGGAGGGAGCAGGAGAGATTCACACAGTGTATAATCCATCACACCCTAGTGTACAATTTCATAATATATACTAAATAACTGGGCTGACACACCTTGGCTGGGAATCTGGGGTTCACCAAAATTGTTCCCAATTGGGCCCCGCACCCCCTAAGGCCGGCCCTGAATGCACCACATAAACCCCCCGACACATGTGACTAGGGGGGACACTGCATAATATCAAGGAGGGTGGTTATG